>NW_022987656.1:4022883-4133801 GCF_902827165.1 Trematomus bernacchii
AGACAGACAGACAGACAGACAGACAGACAGAACAGACAGACGCAGACAGACAGACAGACAGACAGACAGACAGACAGACAGACAGACAGACAGACAGACAGACAGACAGACAGACAGACAGACAGACAGACAGACAGACAGACAGACAGACAGACCCATCAAGTAATAACCATGTGTCTCCATGTATGTGTTGTGCTTTTAAACAAACTTGTTACTGTTTTGAAATAATCAAATTTTAATAAAATGTATTAACATGTCCATAACGTTCCATTTTTTAATTTATTTGTTTAATCAATATTTCAATGCTTTCAAATATTTAAAGGGTTGGATTGAAATCAGGAAGAGTTTGTCGTATATAGGTTCCGGCAACTCAATTGTGTTTTATAATTTACTTTATTTATTCTTGTCTTATGTGGTTCTTAGCAGATTGTTATTTGCATTGGTTACACTTAATATCTTAGCTTTTAATTGTAGGCTCATCTCATCTTTTCACCTGCAGAAAAAATCACATTAGTGAGTTTACCCAACTCCTATAATTGCTTGGAACCGCTTGACACATATTTTTTACATTTTACCAAAGCAGCAGTTCTCTTGAACCAAAAAGTGACACACACAGCTGGGACCAGACCGCGTGTTGACTTCCGGAGATTACAAAGGGCATGAGTGAACAATCCCATTTTTTAAATATTGCAGTAATCCAATGAAATAAATCTTTGCGTGAGTAAATTCAGTGAAAATGTTATATCCTTGGTAGTTCCTTAGCCATGCCTCAAAAACACAAACTAGAGTCAATGACAACAGCAATGAATTGCACAACAAATAAAAAACATAAATTATTCTAGAGAAGCTAAAGGCCCCCTAACTACAATTCTGGTCAATATTATGTTGATTGGTATTGCTTTTGTCTTTGGTACATGATAACAGAGGTTACAAGCATGGTAGTTAGAAATAAAAGTATTCAAAGGTCCCCTATTATACTGTTTTTCATCAATATATTATAGTTGTCAGATATATACAAAACATGTCTCTGAAGTGTTTGGCTCCAAACACCAAACAGATGTCGCATCCCATAATCCCCTCTGTTTCAGCCCTGTTTCAAAAGTGCTGATTCTCTGTCTGTTACTTTAGATGAAAATAAGGAGCCACTCCCCACGCCCCTCTGAGAGATATTTGGTTAAAAAGAACACAATGGTGCTCTAGGAGGAGATTCAGGTGATAAGGTGGGCGGGGGTTACCTTGGTTGGTTATTGGCTAATGGTTACACAAGCCAAAAAATCGTTATGACATCATAAAGTGGCCAAAATCTGATCAGCTCATTTTCAGAAAGGTTTTTATATAAATGGATCAGGACAAAAAGAGAGCAAATCTTTTTTCCTGAAACTTTCAGAGTCTCTTAACACAGAGGGGACACATGTTTATGTATAAGACATGAAAAAGTGGATTTTGCATAATAGGTGACTTTAATATTAATGTATCCGTAGTGGCCGTTTTGGAGGTAAACACAGCTTGCAACATGTTAACAGAGTTACCACAGCAGCACAGATAGATTGGTCATGACAATAAACTGGCGTAATCTAACCTTGAGGCTCCTGCTGCAGACAATCCATTTATTGATTAACTCTTAAAAGCTGTTAAAGTCATTGACTGATTGTCAGGTGGCTGACGGTATGGCCCCCTATTGCAGTGTACTGAAATCACTATTAATTTGTTAGCTGAGCGATCATAAACGTGAGCAATCGACCACTATTTAAAGCCCAATGAAGCTCCTGTAGTTTTTTCCTTTTTTACAGTTTGGTCTTGATTCAATTATACTATCAATCCTGGAATACCACTTTGTTTGGGTTAAGGGACTTCTGGGACCAATAAATGCTATTTTTCATTGTTTTACAGTGCCAAAGTATGAAGGGACAACATGTATGTAGGGGTTTGATAGCACTGGTGTGACTGTGCGCAGAGATTGGGGCCTTTCAGTATTCATCTTACAGCTCTATTTATGCTCTACTATTGCCTATCTGTAGGGAATAATGCTCTAAAATAGTGGGTATGGCTTAAAGAAATGAGTTTAGAATTGGTTGTATAAACTGTTAAAGTGTTAGTACAGTCAACAGTGCAGTCCTATTAATGACTTGCCTTGAGAAGTTTAGGATAATGTAAAGCATGCCACAATAACTACTTCTGTTGGACGATTAAGTGTCACAGAAAAAAGCACGATAAACAATATTATTATCATTTTAAGATCATTGTATGCCACTCATATATTTATAATAAAAGAATGAAATAAACACTTTTAAAGCAAACATATTCAGACATTGAAATCGGAATAAAACATTTTATTAGGAAATATCCTAATAAAAAAAGAAAAACACAACAAAATCAATAAATGAAATGGTCCCTACAGCTTTTTCTCCTTTTCTACTTCCGTAACATAGTGACATCACTCTGTAACATATGCGCTTCTATTGGCCAGTGCTCCAACACATTGTAAATGATAGGCTAGGGGGCGGGGCATCTCCAAGCGGTTGACCAATCACCATAGAGCAGACGAGCTAACCAATCAGAGCAGACTGGGCTCTGGTTTCAGACAGAGGGTGAAAAGAGGTGCTGCAGCACAGGCAGTATGAGAAAAATAAAGAGCTTTTCAATATTAGCATGTAAATATGTCACAGTAGAGGCACAATTTACAATAGCATAATGTGCCCATTTTAACCATTTGACACAGAGGTATATTCATTCCTTAACAGGCAATATATTGTTAATCAATGTTTAGGACCTTTTTTAACAGAAAGAGCAAAGTAACAACATAACTATATATATATATATATGTGAAAATAGTAGTCCTCTCATTCTGCTCAAATTCCACCTGGAAGCTGGGGACAATATGGAGTTAACTTAAAAATGAAGGTGGTCCATACACTAAGTCAATACCTATCGTGACAGACCTACATATTATCGACATAAACCACGAAACCTTAATTGGAATTCACAGATGGTATTTCAATAAGCTTCGACAAATCAATTAAACGTGTGAAATATGTAGCAAGACCATCCCTTTGAATTCTGTACGCACATATGGAGTTTCTGTAGGGGAATTTATGGCGCAAATGACTCTGCCAATAAGGACTGAATTTAAAGTAGCACATACTTTTTCTTACTAGAATGTGCTCCTGTTTTTGTGGTGAGACATCTTTGCCATGGTGTCTTGGCTCCACAAATAGATCACAAGAGATTTGTTAAACCACACATCCTCGCTTTTAAAACCTAAAATCATTCTAACCTACATTTTATAAGACTATAACAAGGAGCTTGTCCTTAACAAGGAGCTTGTCCTTAACAAGCGCGGTGTCGCGAGCGGTCACTGGCCGATGCTCTTGACACAGTAAGCCACTAAAACTGCAGGCTTCCATGGTGCTGATCAGCGCATTGATTGTCGGATCATCTGGGGATCGTGTTGGAAACGGAGGTTAGACTGAAATAATTGGAAGGCTGGGGAGAGAAATCCCCATAGTGCGATTTGGATCAGGGATCAGAAAGGTAGACATCCAGTGACCAGTTCAAGATAAGGTCTGATGTACTGTAAGGCTTGTGAGAAAGCAACAACCCCATCACTAACTACTTGCCAAACACATTTGTTAAGAAAGTGTAACTTCTGTCTTCTTCTGCTGATTGCCTTGTCTCAATGTCTATATACTCTTTCCTTCACCTGCACCGTTTTCTTTATTGGAAAATATAGCCGAAATGAATCCAACATGTCATGCTCTCCACAAATATAAAATATTCAAAAAGTATTCCATGGAGTTATTTTCAGAATTGAATATTAAACTTAACTGTTGTTACTAACGGTATCTCGGCACCGAAACCGTAGTTTTGAATACACACCGGTGGTTTCTGACTTGGCTCGTTGTCAGCCGGTAACCAGCTGCCCAGACATTTCGAGGGGAAAAAGGATGAAAACGGGGCGTGGGAAGAACCTCCGTTTATTCACGTTCTTCACAGTAATCAGTTACATTGACAATGTATTGCATACATACAGACTAGATACTTTTCCTTTTCTGACCACTTTCTCTATACTTTCGTCTCTCTCTTCATACCTCCGCACTTCGCCTTGGCCATCACATTTTACACACACACCGACTCCAAAACCCACAACCCGTTGCGGCTGCTACTCTTAAAGTGACAGGCCAAGCCTGTAACACTGTGTACTACTATGCATTAACAACGGCAAATAAAATATTCTATCCATTTAAAGTAAGTTAGGTTCTTATAAATACCTTAAACAGACATGCTGTCATGAAAGCCATCCAGTTAAATTAAGTTCAATACTAAAAGATTTATAATTGTTTTGTCTTGTTTTTTTGAAGGTACAATAGTTATTATCCAAGAGTTAATTGAGGCTTTAAGTGTTTCGTTAAGTTGAGGAAAACTTTACTATTTGTTTGCTAACTTTTCTGATTGGTCAATTTGAACTGGAAGGCAAACTCTAATGCTTTACATGTTACTGAAAAAATAAATAATGTTTTAAGGAAGCAGACTTTATATATTTTCTAAATTATGTTTTAGTTTGAAGGCTGAAAATAAAATTCTAAAACAGTTTTTCAAGAAAAGTGGAATACCATTTAAGAAAATGAACTAATGCTTTGGCAAGATCTGCATGATGGCCGGCAAAACACTTTTAAAATGCCTCTTTTCTGATTGGAGATAGGACGATCAGGCTAGGCTAAGCTACGCTACCATTGTAGCTGTTCTTTTATGTCATACAGTATAGACAAAAATAGAATAGACAGATACATTGATAAACAATGATTTTTGTACAAATATGAGGAACTGTGAGCTTTGTGTGCCATTAATCCGTGTATCTACCGTCCATTTGTTTTTCTTTATTAAACAAGTAAACAGAAGAGCGTCTGAGAGGCCTTTTTGCTTTTTACCTTATTAAATGGTCTAATGGTCATTGGAGCGAGGGGCGGGGCGAAACTCACAGAAGTGATTTCAAAACAAAAGCACTCGTGTTCTTGGAACGGTGATAATATTATAAACAAGGTGAATTGAGCGATCACAACAAAAGCGGCCCAGACACATATTGAGCCCAGAAAATGAATGTTATTACGGGCTGTAAATATAATAAGCCTATGTCTAAAATGGACATCATTGTTAGGAGATTTAAACTATGCAGCGATTCTGCACTGCGGTCAACTCAGCCGTCTCTCGAGTTTGTTATTATTTTTTCTGCCATTAGTTCTTCTTGAGATTGACACTGTTGGACTCAGTACTAGTGAAATAACTCCTACAAGTACTATGAAGTACTTTTACTGTGTACTTTTTGAGTAATCCTCTGTCAATGTCCCCTCCTGAGTACAAGAATGCATGTTTCTTTGCTATTTTGAATAAGCGTTAAAACACCTTTCTTCATGAGACTGATATTGTTGGACAGAGTATTTTAAGAGGATATGGTAGACATATTATCAGCACTACTTCCAGTCAGTACTCCGGCAGCAGCATTTTTACCCCTTGGAAAGTCTTTAGAGACTGGCCTGGATAGCTGGTCTATCCTTCAGCACACTGACACACCTTGTCACTCGTGTTGGCCTCTTATGAAGCTGCTGTCTTTTAAATAGGATTATTTCTCTGCTCCTAGTTCATTCCTCTCTGATTCTTCCATCAGTCCCAGTCATTGCATGTCAGTCAATAGAGCTTCGGAAAATGTGTCCAATTCAACAAAATGTTTTTTGAGAGTGAAGGCCAGAGCTACATTATAGATTGTTTGATTGTGTAATTACAAGGTGAGAGAAAATAAATCCACATCCTCCTACTAAACTTATTTAATTTACTTTTCCATGTTATAATTATATACTTACTTGTATTACAACATTTGCATGTTGAACTACATGCTGGATATCTTCCCTAGCCTCAAGGAAATACAATCAAATAAATGGATTCATAATTTAAAAAATTAATACAAATGTATACATTAATAATGTTGTGTTCAAACATTTCAAATTTAAATACAAAAGGAAAAAAAGTTTACTTTTGAAATGATTTCTCACAAAAACCTTTCTAAATTATAGTAAATTATTAAAAAGGGTTTAGTCAATATACGTTTTTCTGCCTAAAATAGTTGAAATTGAACGTAAACTATATCAAACACCACATCCATGGCAATTAACCCATTTTTGCCCGCTATTTAAATTGACTTTGGTTGAAGTTAATAACAATATTGATATTATATAGATATATAGATATAGCATATTTGATGCAGTCTTTCTGAACACTTTTTAAATAAAATACTGCAAATGAAGAATATTTGTAATGTTCTGCACAGATAGTGCCTTAACTTGAATTTGAAAACACGTGGCAGCTTTATTAATACAGCAGATGAAAAGATTTGTGGAAGGATCAATTCTTTATGGGCTTCAATGGCTCTCTAGATAAAGGGCGTTTTATGGTTGCTTGTATTATCCTCAGATAGTGGTTTGTTTAAATAACTAGTGACATTTGAATAAATATTGCAAAAAAGGGCTCCAAAAAAGGCATATATATATATATCGGCTTAGCCAGTGTGTATTTTTTCAAGCACCACAAGATTCATAGTTTATAAAGTACAATTCTGGGCCATTGATTGTGTCATTTCTCCAAACACATACAGTACAAATGCCTGTTTTGAAGCCTTAAAGGTCCCATGTCATGGCCATTTCTACTGATCATAATTCCATTGTTGAGGTCCACTAGAATAGATTTATATTGTGCAATTTTCCAAACTGACATTGGTTTCTCATACAGCATCTCTGTATAGTATGTGTATTCACTCTCTGTCCTAAACAGCTTGTTGGAGCTCCTGCCCCCCCCTCCCTATGAGCCCAGTGGCCGTCTGCGAGACAGCGAGACACATCGAAACCCAGCCCGAAACCAGCCCGAACACACACACACACACACACCCGCAGCCTGGCTGGGAGTTTGTGTGTGTGCTCACACACCGACTCACAGCCTCACCGCGTCCCGCCGTCTCAGGGAGGAGAAATTGGCGGAGCTGCAGCTGAGAAAAGATTGAGTGTGTGTCGGCTCCGCGAACGTAACGTAACGGCTCCACGGATTGGTCCATTTGGACCAATGGGTCCATTTATGTATGGGCACGTCACTATACCCAGGAAGAAAACAATGGAAAAAGAGAAATCTCCAACGAGGCGTTCTGGGGCAGCATAGACAGGTATTTTCTGTGTTAGAGTTTTACTCGCTACAGGGTGTACTTTGAGGGTTTGTGACTTTGCAGACCGTTTACATGCAGAAAAACCTTCATAACACACAAGGGGACGGGTAATAACCAGAAAAGCATGACATGGGACCTTTAAAATGGTGCAGGAAAAGGACTTTACAGTTAAGAGAAGAGAAAAAAGGAAAGAAAATTGTTATAATGGGTGATGTAACATTAATGACAGACATAATATGAGGTCCTTGGCACTCAGACTCTAGAGGGGTCATTTTGTGATCATGGGGCATCAGGACAATATCATATGGAGTCAGACACTGGAAGTGTGCTGGAGGCGTTGACTGGGACTGATGGAAGGATGAGGCTGATGAGACTGAAGAATCTGCGAGGAACGAACTAGCGGCTGAGAAATAATCATATATTAAAAGACATCAGCATCATAAGAGGCCAACCAGAGTGACAGAGTGTGTTACTTTGCTGAAGGATATGTTACCAGCTATCCAGGCCAGACTCTAAAGACTTTCCAAAGTGTAAAAATGCTGCTGCTGGAGTACTGACTGGAAGTAGTGCTGATATCATGTCTACCATATCCTCTTAAAACACTCTGTCCAACAATATCAGTCTCATGAAGAAATGTTTTGTAATGCTTATTAAAAGAAAAACATGCATTCTTGTACTCAGGAGGGGACATTGACAGAGGATTACTGGAAAAGTACACAGTAAGTACTTCATAGTACTTGTGGGGGTATAGTTTCACTAGTACTGAGTCCAACAGGATCAATCTCACGAAGAACTAATGGCAACAAAAAAAATTCCCTCATCAAACTTAGCAGATGTGGCTTGATTTTGTTCTCAAAAAATACACAGTACTTGAAGTACTTCAATGTATTGTTAGTAGTAGGCTAACTAATACAAAGTCAAACAGTATCAATTTCATTAAGAACTAATGGTAAAATTGCAGTTTTATCACTCATCAAAGATAGTAGAAAAACATGCATTATGTACTTTGGAGGGGACTCTGACAGAGGATTACTCACAAAGTACACAGTAAAAGTACTCCATTTTATTTCTGGTAGAAGTCAAACTAGTACCGAGTCCAAGAGTGTCCGTTTTATTAAGAACTTGTGGTAAAGAATATTTGTATCACTCATTGAATATAGCAGGAAAAAAAATGAAGAGCTGCTGATTTGAAAAAACAAACGCGAGAGACGGCTGAGTGACCGCAGTGCAGAATCGCTGTAGTTTAAATCTCCTTACAATGTTGTCCATTTTAGACATAGGCTTATTATATTTACAGCCCTTAATAACATTAGTTTTCTGTGCTCAAAATGTGTCTTGGCTGTTTTCGTTAAATTCCCCTTGTTTATAATATTATCACCGTTCCAAGCAAACGAGTGCTTTTGTTTTGAAATCACTTCCGTGAGTTTCGCCCCGCCCCTCGCTCCAACGACCATTTGACCATTTAGTAAGGTAAAAAGCAAAAAGGCCTCTCAGACGCTCTTCCGTTTACTTGTTTAATAAAGAAAAACAAATGGACGGTAGATACACGGATTGCCATTGCGCACAATGGCTAATGATTTGTTTTTTCTAATTCACAACGTCATTGACGACAGGCAGAGATTCTCACTGCTGATTGGCTTTCACAAGATAGTGGGATGCAACATTGTTGTTCAGTTTAAAAATGTTTAACTCTTCATTGTTCGCATTGCTTGGCACAGGTTTATCATGGTCGTTACATTGACTTTACACATAATCACGCCATGAGAATTATTCGCTTTTTGTCCTTTATTAATGCACCATAGCATTCACACACACCATGGACACTTTGGTAGCAAATTGGGTTAAGGTGATGGGGTTTGCCCAAGGACATGTTGTCCACTGCAGAGACTGTGGATAACCACTTCCCCTCAGAACATTCTCATCATCCCTAACCTGTCATCACAACATGATGAATCTCACGAGTATTGACTGTTCATGTTAAGAAAACGTGCAGTTGTCAATCTTTTGAATCCCCACCATTTGATTAGGTCCGACAGTATTCTGATCCATAACATCCCATACTCTGCCCATGTTTGTGTCATAACTCTATCCGCCGAGGCAAAAGCTAAAGATGGGAGCACACAGTCACTGTCAGTATCAACATAAGCCGCTGAAGCTTTAGCCCTCTGTCACCATGGATCCAGCCATTGATTAGCTGTTATGGCTATTGCAGACGGCAGCAGGTCTTATTGGCTGAAATCCTGTTGCACACAGATGAGTGGTCAGGAAAGCACCGACTCAGCAACGACATAAAGCCTCAATCCAGGAATTCCTCCATTGCCTCTATTACCTACACATTCATTTTCCCTTAGTGGGTTGTAATGGCCTTTTCGAAATAACATTTAGAGCATGTAATTGTTCCAAAACGTTCAGGGAAACAATACTGGCTTCACTACATGTCCCTATGCAGCCATTCACTGAGCTAAACACTTGACCTAATAAACACCAGCAGGGACCAACTGTTGTTCTAGTGCTTTACATTCACAAAAACACTGAATTGCATACAAGTGTTTAATGTAACTATACAAAAATACTAACACTTTTGGGCTACAAATGATTTTTACGTTTGATATATCTATTTCAAATGAGCATAATGCCATTGTTAATCAAATATGTCAAAGCTTGACCTAATCAGATTACTGGTACATTTGTTTGGTACTTTTTTACCTCAGCAAACCTTTTAAATGATTATAAGTTTATGGTCAAATTTGCCAACAATCAGAATATTAGACTATTACATGCATTATAATCAGGAGAGATGAAAGACGGGGGCGATACAAGGGGTAGTTTGTGTTTACTGTCTTGTTTTAGTGTATTTATTTACCTTCATATCCAGGAGTATGCTTTAGGGAGACACCTCTTAAGATTAAGAGGGTTCATAAAATGGGTGTAAATTAATCTGAAGAAAACTAAACAAAAATATGACCCTTGCATTTGAGTTGCATTTGGGGTGAGCACTTACGTCAGCCAGGTACATCTATCATACAGATTGCCTCTATATATGAAAAAGCATAGTTGTAGGTCTTGTTTTTTTATAAGCATTAATTAGGTCATTGGCAGCCATTAACCAGAAAAACATGGGATTTCAATATACATAAATATTTCAAGATACTGCTGTACCTAACCTTAATTTTAAGAATGTGCAAGCATCCAAAAGTTTCTCCTAATTAGCCAAGCATCTCTTTGAGTGTTATTAAAACGACTCAAGGTTGCAGGTAATGATGAGACTTATTATTAGAGGTCTTATATATGGAGATTATGATGACTTTATCTCATGCATACAACTCAGCCTGGTGAGAGAACATTTAAAAAAAGCACTTTACAATTCAAGGTTTTTCTAAAATTCGCCCTTAGGGTCCTCCTGATTACAGTTGAATTCTCTTCTGTAGCCATTATGCCTCTGCGGTGGCAACTCACACTGTTAGGAATACTGCAATATTTGTGTCGTTATTAAATATTCAGATAATTCAAAACAAAACAAATCAGCTGTGACATTTTTAGGCGAAGCTGCACATGAATAACACAGAAAGCCAGGCTAATGAGTAATCCCTCATTGGCCTTATTTGATCCCGCTGCAGAGCCTGATTTAATGAGAGTTCACCCTCATTAAATGCAGCATAGTGGCTAAAGAAATCGAGGTAATTCGAGCATTTTGCACAATGTGGCTAATGTGGTTTTACACTTGCTATCACAATGTGCTGCACATTAATTACAGGTGGTCACATACGAGGCATATGGAAAACATCGGAATCACTTCAACAAGAATGAATGAACCGAACCAGACAAAACTGAAGATTACAAATGATCACACATCAGTACGTTTGGAGAATTGCACTCTACAGCTTTCCAGGAACAGCTGTGGGGGGTAAGGTATAGGTTTTTCAAGCATTACCCCAAAGAGGACTGTATCCAGAAACAGGCTTTAGATATTGTACTTGGGTTCCTTTTGATTGACAGATCATTGCCACAGGGGGTGCTTTTGTCCTACAACTTTTCCCAGTTTGTTTTCAGTTCAGGAAAGCTTAATGTAACAATTCGCTCACCTGAAAAATGTCTTATTTTCTCTTCTTTTGTTCTTAACTGCACCCTCTCATGTCTGTTTGGAAGAAAAAAAAAAGAGGGCTACGGCCCCAAACTCAAGGCTTCGACCTTTAATCCCTGAACATAGTCACGATGACTACCTCCACTACAGACTATGAAACGCCTCCATTGGACTCTTTTGTATACTTCTGTAACACATGGAGGTCACTATGTAACACTTATGCTTCTATTGGCTAGTGCTCTGACACATTGTACGTGATAGGCTAAGGGTTGTGACATTCCTCACACATCTGTAATGGCTTGACCAATCACAAAAGAGCCAGCCAGCTAACTAATCAGAGCAGACTGGGCTCTGGTTTCAGACAGAGGGTGAAAAGAGGTGCTGCAGCACAGGCAGTATGAGACAAATAAAGAGCTTTTTGAACATTAAAGCATGGAGACATGTCACAGTAGAGACACTACATACTAATATGACCCTGACAATGAGTATAATTTGTCCTTTTACTGATTCTGAGTTTTAACAGAAGAAGATAAATTAACTATACATAAACAAACAAAGATCTTGGTGAGAGCCCTAAAATCATATTATAAATATTTCGAAAAATATGCAGTAGGACACTGATGTAATTGCATAAAACAATTACATTAGCCGACATGGCAGTGGGTCTACTAACAGTGAAAACAGTTGGAGCTTGTGACTATATGAATGCTAAGACAAGCTTTCTTTAGAACATATGTTACGCCCTCAGACTATAATATTTCTAAATGTTAAATCTGTAGGGATTAACAACAACAGAAAAATGAAATTGTTATCTGTGAAGCTGCAACTGCACTTAAACACAAAAGTTTGCCTTTTTATGCTGTTGAGTCATCTATAGTGCATGAAGCATCTACGGATACAGTATGAGGTTCATTAGCAGCCAACGTTTTGACAGCTCTGACACAGTCAGCTTTGTTCTGGAATAATAAGGCTGAGAAACACTTTCCCTCCATATACACACACACACACACACACACACACACACACACACACACACACACACACACACACACACACACACACACACACACACACACACACACACACACACACACACACACACACACACACACACACACACACACACACACACACACACACACACACACACACACACACACACACACACACACAGGAACAACCTTACAGTTATCTTTGTACAGCTGCAGCAAAGCTAAAAGCCTATGTTTTTCTACACTTATAAGACAAACAGAATTCTCCTCCTCATTGTTATGTTATGTAAGCGAGTGCATACATTATTTTTCTATGTTTTTGAACACATTTATAGAAACAAGTGCTGTGTCGCTGAACACTCATGTTTTACACTTGAACACTTGAACAACGTATGGGTAATAAATCGCACATGGCTGCTACAGGGTGAAACCATTACACTGCACTCTTACCTCAAGTAGTTTTGCTTCATTTCAGTAACAGTAAAACATGCCAACAATTAACACCACACATTTGATGCAAATGGTAAACTATTTATTTGCTTGTAACCTGACATTCTTAAGTTTACTTTCTCACATTTAACACTGCTAACACAAGTATTTGTTTGTATTTATGACTTTATTTGCCTTTGAGTTACCGTGTGATTATGGGTAGTGTAGTGTCTTCGGCCATCCTAAACTCCAAAATGTTTTTCGGATATCATATCGAAATGTCCCATATAGGCCTAGGTCTGTTTCCGGTTATTTTATTTTGAAATTCAGTTCCTGACGGACGCCAAAAAAGCCAGAGATTATAGAATTAAACAAATAAATAAAAACAAGGATAATTGTGTGTTATTGTTGAGTAAATAACAGTGTGTTCTTTTGAAAAGAATAACAAATTAGAAGGAAAAAAGATTTAAAAAATACAGATATCAGTATCCTGAGGCTCTGAGCCCCATTTCTTTTCCTCACGGACGGCAAACAAAGTCCGACATTATACGATTTAAAATAAAAACAATAATCGTGGCTTGATATTGAGTAAGAACATGTTTTTATGAAAAACACAGCTTCCGGTCTTCGGTCAAGACCCGACCGGACAAAAAGACGTGTTGCAGGCACGAAACACACTACCAATAGAAATACATTGCTTTTAAAATCGTTCTGTGTGACACGAAAAAAAGGGGAAAATCGTGTTGGTGAACACGAATCAATATTAAATGTTGTGACTATAACACGAAATGCCGTGAGACTGGGTTGGATATAATAGAATGCATTACTTTATGCTGTAATTGTCGTGGGATAAAATGTTGTTGTTTTTTTCTATGGGTTTCAGAAAGGATTTATTTTTCCTTAAAAAGGACATGCTGCTAAATAGTGGGAATGCTGTTAACAGCATTCCCACTATCTGTTCTTCTATGCACAAAATTCTTTATTCTTATTATTACGCCCGTTATTTTGCCGGTCTTCTTCTCCCACATTCCACATCGCAGAAACTCCGTTCAAACATCAAAACGTTCAGCTCGGTCGAGAATAATTCCAGAGATACATCCCATAATTCATCACATTTTTAACCATTGAAGTCAATGGAGAAATTCTTCAGACTTCAACAATCTTCTTGCGACTTCAACTGCTAACTGTTCATTCTTACTTTCACTCAGAAACCTCATTCCAACTTTAAAATGTTACACATCTTTCTGACATTATTCGTGTAACACAACTTTTAAATCTGATTCTTACTTTTAGAGATATTAAACATTGTTCAGACCTTGGTACAGAGGCTTTCTTCAGATTTTAACATTAACTAGAGTGCGTGATGTCACAGCTAGAGTGTAGGAAATCTTGAAATTTGCCTTCATATTTCTTTTTAAAACTGCCATAATTCCCAAACCCTACATTCTTGAGACATACTTTTTCATGACAAACGTAGGAAAACATCTCGTAGCTTGAAAAATGACAAATAATTAAGCAAAATAATTAAACAAAATGGGGCATGAAGTGACAAAAACTTTCAACATGTCTCCATTAAAGCCCATTGTAATTTCAGGCTGATATTTCCTTTATCAGCAGCAGCCGCACACCTTTAGTTAATCTGCCAAAAAGGCCACATTATTAACCCGAAAGTACACAAAAAGCACACTTCAGATACTCAAGGTCCTTGAGATGCTTCACGTTTTGAAATTTCACCGATATCTGTTACGGTTCTTCAACAAAACGTTCACATGTAAGAGGTTTATCTCTCATTCAGAACAATGGAAAGCTTTGATCTCTGGACAACTCGTTAGCTCAAATATAAACACCTGTGTCATGGAACACGATGATGTCATAACTCCAACTGAGATGCTCAGAGCAGCAGACTTCAGATAATGGTTAATGGTCCTGCCCTCAATAGCTCTACGTCAATTATGGGGTGTCATCATATGCCGTTTCCATGGAAAGCATCCCTCGCCATAAAAGACGATGTCGCTATACATTAACTCCTATGAACATTTTCAAAAAGTGCTCAAACTTCACATGTGTGCTAACAGTCCAGCCGTGAAGACATCTACGGGACATGCCGTTGCCATGGCAACACAATGCTCGTCATGAAACACGGTTTTCTCATAACTTCAGTGAAAATGTTCCAAACGGCCCAAAACTTCACAGGTTTGGTAACGATGCAGCCATCAACGCATCTAAGCGTATTATGGGGTGTCATCAAATGACGTTGCCATGGCGACAGACCACTCGCCATGAAACACGATGTCGCTGTAAGTCCAATGGACACGGTCCAATCGTCCCCCAATCTTCACTTGTATATCACCGGTCCATGCCTCAACAGCTGTACGCCAAATCTGAGATCTCACCATATGCCGTTTCCATGGAAACGCATCCCTCGCCATAAAACACGATGTCGCTATAACTCCTATGAAAATGTTCAAAAAGTGCTCAAACTTCACGTGTGCTAACAGTCCAGCTGTGACGACATCTACGTGAGAGTTTTGAGATTTCTTCAAATGCCGTTGCTATGATAACACAATAAGGCTCACCATGAAACACGGTTTTCTCATAACTTCAGTGAAAATGCCCCAAACGGCCCAAAACTTCACAGGTTTGGTAATGTTGCAGCCATCAACGCATCTAAGCGTATTATGGGATGTCATCAAATGCCGTTGGCATGGCGACAGATCATTCACCATCAAGTTAGTTCAAAAGTTTGCAGTTCAAATATTCTGCTGCTTTTCCAAGCCTTTTTACTTTCTTTTCTTCTCTCATCACACATTCAAGCCCCCAGCGTTCATGTATCATTTCAATCTAAATTATTCACTTTCTTCTTACACATTACATTTCAGCATAGCAATTCAGCGTCAGCTTTTCAGCATAAAGCATTCCCACTAGCAATTTCTTCAGGAATTGCATTCTCTAGTTTTCAGGTTGATATCTCTTTCTTGTGCCTCTACTGGGACATGTCTCCATGCTTTAATGTTCAAAAAGCTCTTTATTTTTCTCATACTGCCTGTGCTGCACCACCTCTTTTCACCCTCTGTCTGAAACCAGAGCCCAGTCTGCTCTGATTGGTTAGCTGGTCGGTTCTGTTTTGATTGGTCAACGGCTAGACATGTCCTGCCCCTAAGCCTATCACAAAAAATGTGTTGGATAGCTAGCCAATAGAAGCTTGAATGTTACATAGTGATGTCACTATGTAACATGTAATCAAAGGAGTCCAATGGATGAGTTTCAGGCAGGGGGGAGAAACCCCCTCTGAAGGTAATACAGGGAATGTTAAGCCTTTGCAGAGCATTTAAATGGACTAAAACCTATAAAACACTACAGGAAAGGGAAAACCCCAAAAAGCATAATAGAGCTAATAAGTATATAGACATATTGTTAGAGATAAGTGCCACTTCTAATGTGAAAAGATACCTCACACCTTTCTAACATGTATGCCATATGCATTTACAGCCAAACTGTCTCTAGTAAGTCCCAAGGGTTATTTCGCAGCTGCTGATTCATAGACAGCTTCTGCTCAACGCATGCTGTTTGTCTCTTTCATTGGTCTTGACGTAGAAATGTCAAGTAACCAGAGTGTAACAACATGTCCTGTAACCTCATCTCTCTGTAATGCACATTACAACGTGATTAAAATCCTGACACAGAGTAACATAGGGAGTGATACAATTACACATTAGACAAAGCTGTTGCAATTAAGCTGGGCAGAGTGTGCTGATTCCACATCTTCTGTATTTCTATCTGGCCATCATGCTAAAGAGAAGAAGCTTGAGAATTATTTTTCAACAAATCAAGGCATAGTTGCTAAATCTAGAATCCAAACCTAAATTGTATAATTTGGTCTGTTCTCCAAACAAGCACACTTATGTGAGATTCTTATGATCAGCGGATCCCTTTCAGACTAAAGCAACTTGTTCACCATACCTGTACATTTGGACTAATTTGACTTACAATGTGTAGAATATCCATATCGTCAAAAAAAGCTAAATCTTTATTCTAGCAACTGCCTACACAAAATATGACATCAATCAACATATGAGTTTGTTAACATTGCAGAACAAATCTTAAACTTGCACCTGCGCATATGATTGCCTAAATGAATATGCAAAATGATGTGATTACACTGTCAGCTCATACACTTTATCTACTCTTTGCACCCTCTGTTAGGATGCTAACAGCATTTTGTTGTACTAAGTTCAATTAAAATAAAGTTGAACCTAATCGTATATTAAAACTAAAAACCAAGGATAAACTGACTTCTCAAGAAACCGTACACTTTTTTTAAATTTAGCCAGTCATTTTATTCAATTTTTATACTCACAAATTATAGTTGACTGAGCTGTTTCCGCTGCCAGGTTTGTTAGCAGACCGTTATCACGTTAGCATGATGTATCTCTCCCTAAACATTCCTCCCATTATCACTCTAACATATGCCTTTCTCTATGCGTACATAGCGCCAGGCAAACAAAATTGTTAGTCATGTTCTCTGTTGCGCGACTGCTTCAGGTCATAAACATCTGCGCAGTAACCTAGGGAATGGTGCGTGTGTGTGTGTGTGTGTCTCCTGAGTTTCCCTGAGCCAGGTGCATGTTCCATTTATGGTGCTCCTTACTCTCTGCCTCGCAATGTTATCTACCCTGACTCAGATAAGGCTCCTACAAGTGTGTAGACTCGTGTGTGTGTGTGTGTGTGTGTGTGTGTGTGTGTGTGTGTGTGTGTGTGTGTGTGTGTGTGTGTGTGTGTGTGTGTGTGTGTGTGTGTGTGTGTGTGTGTGTGTGTGTGTGTGTGTGTGTGTGTGTGTGTGTGTGTGTGTGTGTGTGTGTGTGTGTGTGTGTGTGTGTGTGTGTGTGTGTGTGTGTGTGTGTGTGTGTGTGTGTGCACTGCCAAAAAGATAAGCCTTTCCCTGCAAGCCTCTTATTCATGCAGCCCCCTAACAAGACAAAGCCACTCTTAAACCACTTGTTTACACATGACCAAAGAGTGTGTTTATGTGTGTGCCTCCATTAACGAGTGTTATATTTGTGTGTGCTACTATCTGTGCTTACATGCATGAGTTTTGTGTGCAACAATATTTGCTTTTTTTGTATTGATCGTGTGTTTTTTTGTGTGTGTGTGTGTGTGCACTCCGACAGATAAGCCTCCCCTGCAAGCCTCTTATTCGTTCAGCGCCGAGCAACAACAAGGCTGGCATTACTAATAAACTCAGCTTCTGCGCTCCGATACGAGCGGCGAATTTGGAGTTTCTCAAAGGGGCTCAGGGGCGAGGCCGCCGCATTGTAAGCCCCCGTGACATTCACATTTCCGGAGAGAAACAAGGGAGGGAGACGAGGTAAAATAAAGAAACTCTCTGTTGGCGTGGCCTCATGCAGAGAGGGATAGACAGACCATTATTGTGCAAAGCATGGCTTATAGAGCAAAGAGAGTAAATGTAAATACCATAAAGTATTCCTGTCCATGGCTGCACATGAAAACTCATACGAGACAAAGTAAGTTGGCCTTATAACTAATGGAGTCGTCAAGAAGTGTGCATATTTTACCAACTCTAATATCGCCTGGGTCACATTACCGGCACATTGTGAAATGCATGCAGTGCCGAGATTGGAGCAAGAATAGATGTTATCGCTGTTTGGAACAAACAAGACCTTCTCCTTAGCTATAAAAAAGGCTAGCAAAAGTAGCAACATTTTCTATGCAACTTAACACAGCAGTTAATCACAGGATCAATTGTTGGTAAATATGTTTCCTTGGTAATAATGACCCAAAGAAACAACAAGTAGATAAACAGCAGTGTAAACCCTGTCTTCCGAATTTAGGTTAGGGTTTTCTTAATTTGAGCAATTCACAAAGGAAATAAAATGTTCTGGATGTCTTATCCATCTAGGGCAGGGGTCTCCAACCTTTTTTAGGATGAGAGCTACTTTAAAAAAATAAAACAAGTCGTGAGCTACTTTTACTCCTCTTTTTATTGTTTTTTGCAGTGTATATATTTAGCACATTTTAACATTATGATATGCTTACCTTTAACCTTTGTGTGCTGTTTGGGTCTGTGGGACCCGTTTTCAGTGTTTACTAAAATAACATGTATGCAATTTAATTATTTTAACCTGCTTTATTTGGGGGTGGACCTCACATCCTGTAGGGGGTCCAGGGCCATGCACCCCCGGGAAGATGTTTTTTTAAATGTTGAAGTTAAAAGCATCAATCTGGTGCACTTTGAGCACAACATGAATTGATGGATACAGCTCTCAACACTCTATGAAAGGGAGCTGTATACTTTTCAATAATCAACACATCTTTAGAATATGATCTTAACCAATAACAAATCATTTAAACTTGATTATTCTTATCTTATGTTACCTAGTTAGCATTCTTTCTATTCATTTATGCATATTTTACTAATCACTCCCCTTTTAAATACAATATAGTACACATTGGAATGATTTCTTACTTTATTTGTTACAACTATATTAAATAGATAAAGGTGTGCTCTCTCTCTCTCTCTCTCTAGAGTTGTAGTAAGTAGATAGAGTTCGTTATGATTGAGGTTTCGTTTATGCATAGGGTAGATTCTTTTAATTACATTTCCTTTATTTTTGGTGTATTTTTTACATTTTGGATTTGCTTGGCGAGCTACTTATTGAGGGCTTGCGAGCTACCGGTAGCTCGCGATCGACGTGTTGGAGACCCCTGATCTACGGCAATCTTTCCCAAATGTGCCCAGACCCCCAGTATATATTGTGTCTGGAGATTGTAAAATTCCCCATTCTAAAATAATTCTACTATTGGGTTGTTTTTTAAATGTAAATATAGCAAACTGCTTGTTCATTTCCATACATTTTGTATAATGTTATTCTAAATCTAAAGTTTCTACTATAGTGTGTAAATATGCAAAATCCAGTGTTAAAACTCAGATTTTTGGTGGGAGTTAAGTAAGACAAAAGGTTCATGGAATTGGAAGAGAAACTTCTATTGAATTCAGTTTGTGTCATGTCAATGTAGACTAAACTGTGAATCACTTCCTGGTGAGAAGTTTAAACAAAGTATAACATGGAGAAACTAAAGTAAAAACCATAAAATGTTCCACAAAATCTCAACTTTTACTACATCCAGTTCAATTATATAAAAGGTGACGCAAACTGAAATGTATCATGAAAAGAAAAGGTGTGTACGATTCTGCAGAAAGCTTTGGTCTTGGCAAAGTCTTGCTATGTCCTGGCTAGACATCACAGAAGAAGAAACCAGAGATATAGAAGAGGCAGTGAGTGGGAAACAGAATAACAGGATGGAGTGACTCAGCTCTCTGCGCTTCAAGTGGAGATGGCAACTTGGTATGGGACAAAACCTACAGGACACAGGAAAGATATCATGAAGGCAGTTCTGTGCCATGTACTCTTGGATGAGTACACAAATGTAGAAGAAATATAAGAAACAACATTGTCATATTTCTGAACCATGGTGACAACACAGAGATTTCACCAAAGCTGCTGTGAAAATGGCACATTACAGCTGAGGCATTCATTTTCCAGGTATTTTGTTACAAAATAAAATATTGTACCTGTAAAAGTCAATACAATTCTTCCTGACAAGGGAATAAATAAGTGCACTCTCAGTTTCAAAACAATCCATCCCATCATCATTGAGAAATGTCATGCCGAACCAAATATCCAAACCTCATCTTAAGGCGATGGTAAAAGGTAAGGGATCACCAAAGTCAGTGGGATTCATCATCTAGGGAAAATTAGTGTCATACAAAATTTCAGTGCAATCCATCCAATCGTTTTTTAAACTGTGAATGTCCGGGGGTATGAAAATCCAGACCCAAACGCAGAATGAAGAGGAGGCAAGTATAGAGTATAAACTAAAATAATTTCAATAAATAAAGCTGATAAAAAAACTGGGACCTGAGGCCTGTACTACGAAGCCGGATTTTCGCTTAGCGAGCTAACTTCAGGGAAAACTCTGGGTTTCCGGTCCTACGATGCTGGTTCTCTTCTTAGCGGGCTAGATCTCCATGGTAGCTTATGCTGAACGGCTAGCCTGGTCCGGAGCAGGTTAGGTTCCAGAATAAGGGATCAACTCAGTGAAAGCACCGCCTGCTGACCAATCAGAGCTCCGTGTGCGGAGTTTAAAGCTATCAAGTCATATTACAGGATAGAGGAAATACAGAAAAACTGCCATTGCAGGAAAGACGGCCGGCAAAAATCACCTGACTGTGTGAACGTGAAAATTAATAGAATATCCCCTCCCATCTTCAGAGCAATCTGACTATTATAACATTAGCGTTAAGAAAGCTGACTTAACTGCCACAAGTTAACATAAGTAACCGGATCAAAGTAACATTACAGTCCGAGGCACTGTGAGTGCAGACGTTGATGTGTGTCCCATTATCATTCATATCACATCATATCACATCATAATGTAGCCTAGGCCTATCATATATTTCCTTATTTGAGTCAGCTTCTTGAGCCGTATCTGGCCGTGCAACACTCACAGTGTCACATACTGTATGCAGAAGTATTATTTTAAGCAACACATTAAGTTGACGAAACACTCGAGTCAAATGTCCTAATTAAAGTCAGATCCACTCGTGTCTTAGACGGGGCAGTGATATCATTACCTGTACGCATTCAAACCCTTTTTTTTTTACCAGCTGTATTTGTGACAGACAAGAATAGTCAATTCTGCGGTGTTCGTTGTGGCCGGAGATTTCAACACCGCCAACCGTAAACCATGTTTATTCCCCTTTCCGGAATGGATATAAGGCTCTCCCTCGCCCTCCCTTCGGCAAATCAGACCATATCTCACTACTGTTGTTGCCTGCGTACAAGCAGAAACTTAAAAGGGACAGACCGATAACAAGGACAGTACAGCGATGGAGCGAGGAGTCAGATTCAGCACTGCAGGATTGCTTTGCATCTACGGATTGGAGTGTGTTTGAGGACAATAACATCAACACACACACGGACACTGTCATCTGCTACATTGGGAAATGCATCGATGACGTGGTACCGAAGGTTTCTGTACGGACATTCCCAAATCAAAAGCCCTGGGTAAACGGTGAGGTGCGCGGCAAACTGAAAGCGCGCACTCTCGCGCACACAGCGGGAGATTTGGAGGAGTACAGGAAGTCTAGGTATGATCTCCGGAGAGCAATTAAAAATGCAAAGAGACAGTACAAAGACAAGGTGGAATCTGACTTCAAAGGCTGTAACACTAGGAATATGTGGGCGGGACTAAGGACAATGACTGACTACAAAGGAGCAGCGGGGGGTGCTGCGGGAGTGTCTGCGTGCGCATCTCTCCCAGATGAGCTAAACCGTTTTTTTTGCACGCTTTGAGAGCAGCCAGGCTGTGGAGGTACAGAGGGACCAGGAGCTACACTGCCCTTTTGTTTTAAATAGGGCAGATGTGTGTAAATCCTTTAAAAGGGTTAACCCACACAAGGCTCCTGGACCTGATGGCATCCCTGGCCGTGTTCTCAGGGTGTGTGCAGTTCAGCTGGCAGAGGTGTTCACAGACATCTTCAACAGGTCCCTGCTGCAGTCTGTAGTCCCCACATGTTTTAAACACTCCACCATCATTCCTGTCCCCAAAAAGACAATCATCACCTGCCCCAACGACTACCGCCCAGTAGCACTCACCTCCATCATAATGAAGTGCTTTGAGCGGTTAGTCAAATTATTCATCAGCTCCTCCCTCACTGAATCTCTGGACCCCCTGCAGTTTGCCTACAGAGCAAACAGGTCCACAGACGACGCCATAGCCCTCACCCTCCACACTGCCCTCTCACACCTGGATCCGAAGAACAGGAACACATATGTTAGAATGCTGTTCATTGACTACAGTTCAGCATTCAACACCATTGTGCCCTCCAAGCTGGCCATCAAGCTCAGAGACCTCGGGCTCAACAGCGCCCTCTGTGACTGGATCCTGAACTTCCTGACGGGCAGACCCCAGGCAGTGCGGGTGGGAAATATCACATCCTCCACCCTGATTCTCAACACCGGTGCCCCTCAAGGCTGCGTGCTCAGCCCTCTCCTCTACTCCCTGTTCACCCACGACTGCGTGGCCACACACAGCTCCAACACCATCGTGAAGTTTGCTGATGACACGACCGTCATCGGCCAGATCACAGACGATGACGAGACGGCGTACAGAGAGGAGGTCGAAAACCTGACATCTTGGTGCCAGGAGAACAACCTCCATCTCAACATCAGCAAAACAAAGGAGCTGATTGTGGACTACAGGAAGCAGCAGGGAGAGGGACACGCCCCCATCGCCATCAATGGGACTACGGTGGAGAGAGTCAAAAGCTTCAGGTTCCTTGGGGTCCACATCACTGAGGACCTGACATGGTCTCTTCACACCACCACCATCACCAAGAAAGCTCGACAGCGGCTCTTCTTCCTCCGCAGGTTGAGGAGGTTCAAAATGGATCCCAGGATACTCTGCAACTTCTACAGGTGCACGATAGAGAGTATCCTCACTGGCAGCATGACGGCCTGGTACGGCAGCTGCACCGACCTCGATCGTAAGGCTTTACAGAGGGTGGTGAAAACTGCACAGCACATCACCAGGACGGAGCTGCCATCCATGGAGGACCTTTACTCCCAGCGGCTCAGGAAGAAATCACTACGGATTATCAAAGACCCCCATCACCCCAGCCACAAACTGTTCTTTCTGTTGCCGTCTGGCAGACGTTACCGCAGCATCCGGGCAAGGACAAGAAGATTCTGAGACAGTTTCTTCCCGCGGGCAGTGAGACTGTTAAAAAATTGAACTGTTGAAACAACATCAAACATTCAACTGCTACTCAGTAGTATGTATCTAATACCTAATATATATATATCATTCCAATAACTTGTATATAGACTCATACTGCACTATTCCACACCATAACTTTATTTCATTTTTATAACTATTATTATTTTTGTATTGCTCATGCTCTTATTGTTATTATGTTATGTTATTATGTTGCATTGTTGGAGAAGCCTGTGACATAAGATTTTCAACTGCATAATTACTCTGTAGCTATGTCAGATTGACAATAAAGAACCTTGAACCTTGAACCTTCTGAGAGATAGATGTATCCTGCTGTATGGGTTGATTGTGCGTTAATCTGTTGGTAACGCCTTGGGGTTCCGGTGGGAGGGATCACTGCGCTCTTCCTCGCTCGATTCAGACGAGTGAAGGCGGGAGCTGCGTGATTTTATGTCTTCACTTCTCTCACTCACTATTTCCCTTTTTAAGGTAATTACAGTGTACAAAGCACTATAAAACTATCAACCCATGTTATATATAATCCATATTACATCACCGTGGTTTGTTGTGAGAGGAAAGTGTGTATTTTGCACTTTGTTGAATTGTTTGAAGGTTCTTGCTAATTCTGGCTAACTTCGTGGTCATTGAAGCTAGCTGCTGTATACCTCGCGGTGCCGCTGAATCTGACCGTTTGTCATGTTGTTAGCAGCTAAGCTAGGCACTGTTACATTCACATGTCCATACAGATGTTGTTTTACCACTGTTAAAGAGCTAAAGATAAAGGAGAATTTAGTTATAATTATTGGTCCTGAAATTTGAGTGTATTCATTGTAAATGTACAAGCTTCATTATAAAGATGGCTCGATTCAGACGAGTGAAGGCGGGAGCTGCGTGATTTTATGTCTTCACTTCTCTCACTCACTATTTCCCTTTTTAAGGGTACAACATATTCACCTCGCAGGTGCAACTATGTTGCTTTTATCCTGGATAAAGTGTTTAAGTCATGGATGTTTAAAGTTTAACGTCTTCATATTTGTCTAATATTATAGTTCACTTTTCATTCAGGAAGTATGACGCCTCTGGGGACCATGACTGTCATTACAACATTTCTATAATATATACCTTGTGTGGGCACTAGAAGAAAGTTAGGGGCTCACAAGTGTTAGTAGGATGTATCCTCTGGGGACCATGAGTGTCATTACAAAATGTCAAGGCAATCCATCCCATTTGCTGTTGTGACATTTCACTCAAAATAACAAACCTCAACCTCATGCTGGCGCAAGGGGATACATTAAAGGATCATCCAAGTCACTGTTAACTAATAGTTGTTGGGTAACTCAAATTCGTCCAGCATCAGTGTACTCCAAGAAAGGGAAAAGCGATTCTATGCCGCTGAAGTTATAAAAAGTTATTACTTAATTATAATATCATATTACAAAATCTGTATTATGTAACTTTCCGCTTGATGAGAGGGAAAAAGAGTACTGGTCAGTATGTGTTTTGTCTCTGCAGCCATCGCCCACTTACTTTCAAACTGTTTCAATTCAGTGGCAGTCAACATATTTATTTCTAATGCAGACATATAGCTGCAGCAATAACAACGGCAACAACAACATTAACTGTAAGTGCGAATGAAATGCTGTTAAAAGCAACTTCTCTTTGTGAACTACCACTTACACAGGTAATGTATTCCACTCAGATTGCCTCCTTGTAAGACTGCCTTACCAAGGGATATTTTGACATTTTGAATTATAGTGAGTTTGTTCTTCACCACACGCTCGTCACAGTGGAGGCTCGGGTGTTTTTTCTTACTTAACATAAAAAGGTAGCTCTTTATTGAAATATAAGACAGAATGCAGCTTATCTTATCTGCTCTTTGTTATGTTTTTATGAGAAATGTTCTCAAACTGTTTTGAATGGAAGGAAAAATGTGGTTAGAGCTGGATATAACAGAGTTTCCTGTTGTCTAACGTGCTGTAAATTATTTTAGAATTCAATGGATGTCCTTGACATTTGAACTGTTCATTGAGGTCAGAAATGTGTCTTTAGACAGACTGTGTCAAAAGTGCAGCATCCTCAATCATTTGAGTAAGGCCTCTGAATGACAGAGAGAAAGTGCTAACTTAAATGTTTCTACCAAAAATCCGGAGGGTTATTCGACCAAAAAGTTTAACATGGCTCAACTTTTACAAAGGAAAGCAATATCATCTGGCAAGTGCTTTGTTCAGTAAATGCCATAGTTTTACTTCTACCGGACTTCTACTGGTAAACTGGAGATGATCTAAAGATAAAATACTGCTATGTCTTATATGTAGTGAGTAATGCTCCTGAAGGCAACTCAGGGCCTTACTCCTAGTGATGTTACGTATTGCGCCGAGGCTTCGGAGCGTGTGTCGAGTAATCCCCGAAGCTTTTTGTGAAGCATGTATCGAGGCTTGTATCGTTTTGGGCCAGTGACGTCATCGATGACAAACGAAGCCTCGCTGCCTGTCGATACCACGTGACTGCTTCAGAAAGTGCTTTCGATCGGTTGAACCGTTGAACCACAACGCTCATAATACCCATGGATGTATAATAAGAACCATATTACCCCTCCTGTACCCGGGCCCGGTGGTGACACGATGGAATTAAAAGAGCTCAGACCCTCACTTATATAGAAGTCGGAACATGTCATAAGTATAAATAGATACAAGCATAAATAAATGTAGGAATAAAAATATGAATAAATAAATGAATAAATATGGTGTAGTGTTTTCAGGGAGATTCAGCGTGTGTGCTGTGGCTCAGCTGGAAAGCAGTTGACTCACGACCGCAGGGTCCCTGGTTCAACGACTGAACAATACATATTTGTTGTTGTTTATAAAAGCTACAGCTAAATGAGATAATGTAGTTAATAAATGTATTCTTTGATATGGTTTAGCCTTTCTCAGGCTACAACATGGTTAAGTTTATGAATATTATTAAGGAATACAAATCCCTCTTTGCAATGTTTACCAGCCTCCTTAGGCTTTTCAATCACAATCATTCAACTGGAATAAAAACAATATTGTTAACATGAACATATGATTTAATGTTCGTTGTTTAGAGTTATAAACTAACTAAGACTTTACTCATTGGGAACTCGGTATGAGAGAGCACACTGTTGAGATGTCCAATCTGCCTGTTTTACACACTTTGACCAACAGGGGGTTTGTGTTCAAATGAAGCCCATGATGAAGCCTCATGAGATGAACCCTTTTGCGAACCAATTGGCTGGAAAGCTTCAAAGCTTCATAAGGCTTCATCTCGCCATCACTACTTACTCCTCCCCCAAACATTCCCCTCATTAGAGCAGGGTATAAAAGGCACCTGGTTCCCTTTGCTCTTCCCCTTGGCTCTCCTTTCATGGTTGTTGGTACAGGTAGGCTGCAATACTGAAATGTAGGATACATTGTCTCATTTCTTCTAGTATTGTATGCACGGGAGGACTTTGGGTTTTGTTTTTTCACAGTTGCCGCCTCATGGGGAGGTGGTATTATCTACATTTTGTGCAGACCACTCTCTCAAATGTTCCATCATAACATATCTCCAATCGATGAGAATTGGTTAGTTGAGGACTGCCGGGTTTTCCCTGATCTGAAAATGTCTTTGACCGACCTCCCCTTCTTCTAATAGACTTGACTGTAGGTACTTATTGCATAAACATATAGTAATAAAAAATGTTTATGTCTGTTGTATCCCTCTTTAGATTCGAGATTCCATTTATCATGGAAAAAGCAAAGGAATACACAGATTTCCAAAAACTCACCAGAGCGATCTTCAAACTCTTACGAACCTATCACAACTGGGGTCCTATTAAACGAGCCATCGCGGGTAGTGCCCCTGTTCCCAAATCCCTAACTCAGACCAGAGACTGGCTTGCAGGCTCTTTCAGACCTTGCCTCCCGAAGGGTAACACCTCTGACCATCCTAGTACCAGGAGTCTAGTACTAGGAGCAGCGGGCAGCTATTGTACAGCGCCCGGGGAATCAGGGTCTCAATCCCACGAACAGACGACCCTAGATCCCTGGTGACACTTCAAACTACCATTCAGACATTCCTCTTCCATCAGCACAACCCTCTCCCCTGATCAGCCAGATGGATATGGCCAAAAGATCACCCGAAAGGGTGGTTAAACCACTTCTAATGAGTAACATCGTCATTGACAAGTTGGTTTCAGACTCAGTGGATATTTCTACTAACGACATCCTGGCCTTACCTTCATCCCAACCTCCCCCCAATCTTAAATCAAAGGACAAGGCCCCATTTGCACCTACAATGAGTAGCATCGGAATTTCCCCTTTGGGATACAAAGATCAAAAACCACGATTGAGTCCGTTCCCACGACTGGGTCCGTTCCCACAACTGGGTCCGTTCCCCCGACGGGGTTCTTTCGCACGACTGCAGTATTTCCAACATACACTCTGATATCACGGTTAATACCGGTGCACCCACCCCGGGCCGTTCCAGGCCTTTGACGGTAGAGGACTTCGACCTCCCACCTTCATAAAATCTCAACTAATACGGTTCAAGAGAATTTGTTCAACAATCCAAGACAGGGACTCTGCAACAAAAATGCTTTTCGTGGCTTTACGAAAAAGGAAATACCCCAGGTCCATGCTACGCTAGATCCAAAAATCAGTATATGGAGGTGTAGCATCACTTCCCATTAACAAGGAAGGAGGGGATAACAAACTAATAGCCCCTTTCATTATGACCTATTCCTCCTTCACCACAAGAGCCAGCAGATTGATAAAACAAAACTTTGAGAGACTCATAGGAGACACACCCCTGAGCCAGTCAGTAAAAATAATCTCTGCATATAAGAGGAATCACAATTTGGGGGATCTACTGGTTTGGGCAAAAATCCCCTCAATGATGTCCCGCACCCGACCACCGACTATTCCCAGGACAGCAATCAATCCCCTCTCCAAAAAAACCTATACCCTACAAGCAGGGATCACCCTCAATCATACAAACTGTGTATATCTTGTTAGGTGTACAAAATGTGGTATCATGTACGTAGGCGAGACGAGGAATCAACTGAAAGCCCGCCTAGCAAATCAAATCATCAGTACACGGTCCGGACAGGACGGAAACATCAAACCCATTTGATGAGGCATTTTATTATGCACGGAGTCCAGTGCATTAACCTCATCGGCATCAGCCATAACCCCCACTGGACTACCAGGGAAAGACCACATGAGGAAAGGGTTTGGATAAAAAAAATTGGGTACATTACACCCGGGTGGCCTGAACATTGATTATAAGGTTTCATAAAAAAAAATATATATATATAGATGTATAAAAAAAAAATATATATATATATATATATTGTTTTCTTTATGTTCTCTGTATTTTATATGTTTGTGTTATGTGTTATGTGTAACGTTGCTGCCTTCTTGGCCAGGTCAGCATTGAAAATTAGATTTTATCTCAATGTTTTTTATCTGGTTAAATAAAGGTTAAAAAAAAAAAAAAAAAAAAAAAAAAAAAATAATGGCTATACATACAGATGAAGCGTCTTATTTTGGACAGTTTAAAGTGCGAGGGTCGTGATCGGTTCATGCACGTTCCGTGATGGCCGGCCGGCCCCCAGTCAGACTTGATACCGCCCCCATGATAAATACATTTAATTATTGTGAAGCCAGCTGCAATGGATCATTGATCCACCAGGGGGTGCAGTGGGGTTCCACACTGGAGTCATGTGAAATCAACTTCTAAATAATAGATGTTGTTTAGTCGGAAAAAACGAACGAGCCGGCTCTCCCGATTTTTAATCCTAATTTAATCATCATCATTGATGTTTATGTTCACCGAATTGACATGAAATCACTGACAAATATGAATATTCTGTATTCAACTTCATTGAAACGATCAGGATGGGTGTTATTTTTCCCCACAATGACCAAGTCGCTGCAAATGATCCCATGTATTACATGTACATGGCCACATTCTCAACAAAGTTACGTAACGAAACATTCTGTATTCCTTGCTTACTTTTTATTTAATGCTTTATAACAGCTGGAATAGTTCGTTTAGAACAGGCACCTCACTCGCAATCTGCTCCTCCGCAACGCCTACCACCTACCTCCGGCTGAAATTATGAATGTACAGTAAGGCATAGTAATCATAGATAACACGGCAGGGTCCGTTACAGTTTGTTTTCATCTGATTTCAAATATTTCAAATGTCTGAAGTTAATAAATACATTCTCAGTGTTCAAGTCAATAATAGTCATATAAGAAAAGTACTGATCTAATAACAGAGATTTTATAAGGACTTTTCAATGTTCGACATCGCTCATGTGAAATACAGTAAACTGGATGTTGTGGTGCCGAGAGGCGGGGTATCAAAAGTACAAGCTAAACTTTATTTAGCATCTGAACGATCTGAACACACTTGTAAACAACGTGATGCCCGGGAAGCGAAGACCCGGCGGAAACAGCTGGTCTGGTTCACTAAAATGTCCGTGTACAGTATATCTGGTACTAATGTATAGCGGATCTTTGTTAAGATCCATATGTCACGGATAGATATTATATATAGAGATGGGATGGCAGAAGGTGCTATATATATATATATATAATTCCAAAGCTGGTAAAGACCTTTCAAATTTAGCAATAATAGTCATATAAGAAAAGTACTGATTTGTTCTTGAATATTATAATAAAATAAACACCGGCTGTTGTTATGCCTGCTGTAACGTTTACTTTCTCCGTTCTCCGCTTAAGTAATTATTACTTCCTGGTTAGCTTTCCGCTCGAAATTTAAATCTGAAAATGGCAAAATAACGGAGAAAAAAACGTTCACAGAGAAGACGACAACAATTGTCACTTGCACTTGTCATTTAGCATCTGAACACACTTGTAAACAACGTGATGCCCGGGAAGCGAAGACCCGGCGGAAACAGCTGGTCTGGTTCACTAAAATGTCCGTGTACAGTATATCTGGTACTAATGTATAGCGGATCTTTGTTAAGATCCATATGTCAGTAGAGATGGGATGGCAGAAGGTGCTATATATATATATATATATAATTCCAAAGCTGGTAAAGACCTTTCAAATTTAGCAATAATAGTCATATAAGAAAAGTACTGATTTGTTCTTGAATCAACTTTTTTATGGAAAATGTTTTATGTAATTTTATTTCATTTTAAATAAAATGAAAGACATTCACAGTTAATGTAATTAGATATACATTATTAATGCCATACATTTTTAAATGTAATTAGATATACATTATTAATGCCATACATTTTTGCATAAATATTTATTCAGTATGATAGCTGTCTAACAGAAGTTAAATCCATTTCTCACTTATTCTGACAATGTACTTAACCCCAAATAAAAGAACCCAATAAAAATAGTTGTTAAATAATAGTGAAGTCACGTTGTAATAACAATAATTCATCTCTCTCGGTTTTTTTTGTTTTCTTTGTGTGCTTTGCCAAAAGCCACTGTGTCAAGTGTCCTAGTTGGGTTACCGTAACGAACAGCAGCCGGCTCTCGATTTTTAATCCTAATTTAATCGTTTATGTTCGCCGAATTGACATGAAATCACTGACAAATATGAATATACTGTATTCAACTTCATTAAAATGTTATTAACGTGCCTAAACTCAGTAATTCACTAAAAATTACTGATCCCTCCGCGTCGCGGAGGGATCTTGATCCCTGGGTGTTATTTTTCCCCATAATGACCAAGTCGCTGCAAATTATCCCGCTTATTACATGGCCACATTCTCAACAAAGTAACGACATGACTCCCAATATTAATTAAAATGCTTTTATGGATTTAGAAAATATTTTTATTGATTTAAAACATAGTTCTATGTATTGATTTAAATTGACATGCATCCGCTAAGAAAAATAGTCCGTTGTTACCGTTTTTTTAAACAGTCAGAATGAAACGGCAGCTCTCAGCTGTGTGTTCACACTCCTAACTCTGATCTTTCTTTTCCAACAGTTAAGTTAACTGTAGGTTACTCTGAGTGACAAGCTTACAGTTAGTGAAGTAACACTTTTTTTTGTGAGTCACGACCTCGCTGTTTCATTCTAACATAACGCTCCAAATATGACTGTTTCCACTCGGACTTCAATACAGCAACACCATTGTTTGGTTTCCATGGTAGCGTGTCTCTTTAGTAGCGTGCACTCCTTTCCTGTAAATTACAGGTCCAGCCAGGCAAAACAGTAATATGAAATATGAACGTTAGTTTTTAACTGAAATGATCAAATAAAGTCAAAATGTCACAGTGTTTACAAACATTGACCATACCGTTCACCAGCCCCCACCCCACTCTTTGTTTAAAACGAATTGGCCATCGGAATGTGTGTGTCCCAACCCCCCCTGTGATATCTCTTCACAGGGGGGAGAGAGTTAGACGCTCGTGAATTGTCAACGCCTCTCTGCACGGAGGAGCCGCGGAGAAGTGAATCACAGTGATCTGCTATTTTAAAGTAAATTCAACACATATCGACCCTAAATATAGCATATATTAAGAACGAGAAAGTGTTAACATCGTTTTTTGTAAACATATGACCAATGTGCGAGGGTGATGACATCAGAGCATCGTCCTATGGGCTTAGCCCCGGACAGGTACAACAGGTATTCACTCAGAGGGGGGTAGTTACTCATTTACATGTCAAAAAGCAACATACAGTAGGCGGGTGGGGGGATGGTGAACGTTTACATTTCTCTACAGCAGTGGTTCCCAAACTTTTGTGCCCAAGGCACACCAAAGGACAAGTAAAAATCTCAAGGCACACCTATTGTGCGAAATAGCCCTTATAACACGTGTTATCACTCATATCATGTAAAATATCTGTAAATGTGCATAATTATTTACTAATGCCAAATAAAATGTATAGATAGAACAATCAGTGGTTCAAGTTAGTATATTCCTCAGTGTAACATATCCACTAGTTGCAAAGCTTAAACATTTTTATATATTTTTTTATTTTAAGGGAAAGGATGTTTTCACTACTCAGTTTGTCAACTATGTTACGGACAAACTTGATGTCATTACAATCATTTGATTAAGTCCTGCACTTCAAGTAAAATCAAATTTGAAAGGCTCTTGAGTCTATTCTACCATATATCCAAAGATTTTTTAAAGTTTAAAAAATAATTGTATTAAAGTTTTGTTTTTTCATGTGATATGTTCAGCACTGTCATTAAGTTTAGGGATATTTTGTATTATAAAACTACCATACAGGTCATTTTGATAGTTTTAAGAGATGTCATGTAAAACTCCAACCTGTGTAGATATACATTATACTATAAAGGATATCAGAAGCACTATTTTAGATATTTTAAATTTGAAAAAATGAGGTGCAACATAGTTGACAATGAAAGTCAAACATTTGACGCAAATAACATAGTTGACTGGACACATTATTAACCATCAGCACTATGTTAATTTCAAGGCAGAAGTGCAAAATTCCATTGATAATGATGTGTAATGACGTCTACATGTCGTACAAATTGTCAACTAGGTTACCTGTCAACTAAGTTACTACAGTTATTACAGTACTGGGTAACTCAGTTGACAGGTAACCTAGTTGACAATTTCCCTATTTTGACCCATCATTTCAATGGTAGGCCTTGCCTGGATGACCACATGTCATTTTCTTGAACAGGTTAACATCACATTTGCACATATAATTGAATTAAAATCATTAAACAATTGTAAATCATAACAATGTACGTAACATTGTTGATTGTCAATGAGTATATTAATTGACCATGTGCTATTATACATAAAATATTGTAAAAATGTAGAGGACAATCACCACAGTGTGTTCAAAATGTCTGCCAAAGAGGAACATGGCATCATGTGATGCTGGTGACATGGTATTGGGACAAACAATTTTTGAGTTAAAGGGGGAAGTTCTGTTAGTAACATAGTTGACAGAACTTTTGCGGACATTCATATATTAAGATATTTAAATTATTTAAAGGGGGAAATCAATTAAAAAATATGTTATTATTCTTTAGTATTTAGACTTTTGAAATAAATGAATCATTTTTTAAATTTACTTTAATGGTTTTTATTCATTATTTTGAATCCAAGACACCCTCAACTGAAAAACGGACATAGCAAAAACTGACAATTTAAGAACATCATGACACATTTCAAGCTAAATAAAGCATAGGATGCACATAATGTTTGTGTGATATTATAACATGCTTTCCAATAATAGGCAAAATATGATATTTTTGAAGAAAATAGTTAGAAATAATTATAATTATCATCAATGGACATCAATGGACATGGAATGTACCCTAAATTGTAGAATCACTCAGCAGTTACATACACCAAACCTTCCAGTTATATTCCTATCAATATTATGAAGGCTTTTACAGAAGGGTTTGGTCATATATAATTCATAGCCTGAATTATATAACATTTTATACCTAAAAACATGGTGAAAATTGATATTTTAGGGCTGTTGACAGTATTTTCTGATTTATGGAGTGATACAAAGAGATATCCAAAATCCCTTCTGTAAAAGCCTTAGATACTAATATGACTACAAAATGAAACAATAATTTTGATCCTGGCTTTATCCAAAGTTCAGATTTCGGTTCCTGAAATGTGTTAAAATATGCGCATATTTCATGAGATAATGGTTCATTTGGATATTTAAACATGCTATTTCAGAAAACTTGTAATACAAAAAACAATTGCCTTATTGTAAGTAATTAACTGGAGAAATATTTAGCTGATATCTTTAAGTTAAAAATACCCTATTCACCTGGGGTGTCTCGCCTTAATTAGATGTTTGATAAGTGCAGATCACATAGTAAAACACGTACACAGATACATTATTTTGTATTTTTATTAAATTCGACAATGTCAATTTCACTTTCCACTATGTCCACCGTTGTTTTTCACAACCAATGGCAGAACTTTATTGAGGCCTGTAATTAGTCAACTACAGGTCTCTTGAGTCAGTCTTTTTCTTCCAAAAAGCTTGTGACAAGATGTTATTGCTCTTGGGGCATTAAAAACAAGATTTTAACTTTAGTTTTTTATATAATATCTGCATTTTCTATTGTGAAAAACTAAGTCTTAGTTATTTAATATATAGCGCCATCTCCTGGTTAAACCCTGAAATTGGAGAATAGTGGGAGGGCCTAACATTCCTGAATACTGGTCTTTGGCAGGCAACTGGCTGGCAACTGGCTGGCAGTCGGCAGGAAGCTGTATGCTGGGGTCCAAAATAAGAGGCTCCATCTGTAAGGGGAACCAATGATGTTTGCTTGGTTACTGAATACCGGAAAACAAAGCACTTCTGATGGTATTTATACCCTCTTTTTATACAAAATTGCATTTAATCCTATTGGCATTCCTGACCTGAATCTTAAAGCATTAGTTCATGTTTATCAAAATAATGTCTATCCACTCTGACTTTGTTGCCAAAACCTAAGTCCTAGATTATACACATCGATATAATATCTAAACCTTCCCTTATTGGATTGCCTTATACCTAACCACTCTGACTGTTGTACCTAAATCCTAGAGTATGCACATCAATATGATGTCTAGACCTGGTTCTGTTTCATTGCCATAGATTTGACCATTTCGACTCAGGTGCCTGGTCCTGAATCGCTGCGTTTGATGTGATGCACAGGTCAGGAGCACTTCGGGTTTTGTCTTTTCAAAGTTGCCGCCTCACGGGTAGCTGGTATTATCTATATTTGGTGCAGACCACTCTCCCTCATGGTTGCACACCCGCATAAGGGTAACTCCCTAATTAGGATTCGGAAACGGCGGCTTAGGGTGACTGTGGTGTAATAGACTAGTTCCAGGCAACCTAGCCACTGTGACTAGTGATGGGATTTATGGCTCTTTGAAGAGAGTCGGATCTTATGGCTCCGTTCCTTTCAAAGAGCCGTTCTAAAGAGCCTTTTTGTTAAAGGGGGCGGGGTTACTAGGTTTATCTGCGAAATAATCACCAGGATAATTATTGACTGTATTGCCAGACCTAATGTCAATAATCTGCATTGTAAACATGACACAAGGTGGCGCCATATCCATGTCAGTGAATCATCATGTACTACTTTTAATTTACCCTCTGTATGTGTTAAGTTCACTAGCAAGAACCACGCCACAACAGTGTGATGTTTGTACGTTTATTGAAGTAACATGTGAAGGATATGAGGGGGGTGAAGAGATGATCTGGGAGGACGAGCTATGGTCCGTGCAGTGGGAGACTCAGAGTGGGGGTTCCGTCTCCGGCATGATCTGCGTGGGCTGATTACGGTCCCCCAGACGATACCTGGAATTTAATGTTAGTATACGCAGTATATAGATATGCACCGTTTAGATATAAATGGTGATGGGCAGAGGATGTTGGGATGAAGGGATGGAGGGATGAGGGATGTAGGGATGAGGGATGAGGGATGTAGGGATGAGGGATGTAGGGATGAGGGATGAGGGATGTAGGGATGGAGGGATGAGGGATGTAGGGATGAGGGATGGAGGGATGGAGGGATGGAGGGATGGAGGGATGAGGGATGGAGGGATGGAGGGATGAGGGATGAGGGATGTAGGGATGAGGGATTGAGGGATGAAGGGATGTAGGGATGTAGGGATGAGGGATGTAGGGATGTTGAGGGGAGGGAGGGATGGATGTATCGCTCGGTGTGAGTCGGAAGGGGAACTGTATGGGTAGAAGGGTGAGGGAGGGTGGGTTGAAAGATGAAACAAGCGGTGGCCGGAAGCTTTTGCCGGATATAAATAGGGGTGGCCGTGGTTTGAGGCGGAGTTTTAGGCGTGGCCATGCTCCTGAACCTATGTTAACATTTTAACCTCATTTCACTAGCAAGAACCACGCCACAACAGTGTGATGTTTGTACGTTTATTGAAGTAACATGTGAAGGATATGAGGGGGGTGAAGAGATGATCTGGGAGGACGAGCTATGGTCCGTGCAGTGGGAGACTCAGAGTGGGGGTTCCGTCTCCGGCATGATCTGCGTGGGCTGATTACGGTCCCCCAAAAGAGTCGGATTAAATGGAACCGAGTTGAGCGTGTGCCTGTCTGAGATCATTGAGATTGTTACGGATGTAAGTGTGGTAAGCTTGGGATGACCAGCGGCCCAGGACCTGGATGGTTTGGTCGGAGATGCCCAGTCTCGCTGCTGTGGACGCTGCGCCAATGCGGAAGGAATGGCTCGAATAGTGTTCTGAGCATATCCCCGAAATGAGCAAGACATTGTGGAAGTGTTTCTGGAACCAGAAACGTGTGGCCATTTTCCCTGTTTCGGTGAGAAAGAGTGGGTGTTGAGGCGTTGCGTGTGCAGCGTACCTCGCGCTGAGGTATTTGGTTAGTGGCTCGTATGGGCTGAGATACGAGTTCAGGCGGAAGATGTGGATGGGGAAAGAGATTCCCAGCTGATCTGTTTTACTCCTTCGGAGTGTGAATATGAGAGAGTCGTTTGTGTGGAGGGATATGTCGGATAGGCTGGGGTGGTGGTGAGGGTTGTAGGCGGATGAAGTGGGTGCAAATTCAGAGCCTCGCAGGAAGCCGAAGAATGCTAGCAGGAACATGCATTCTAGGGTAAGGTCGACCGTTGGTGATAAGTATCCTGAGCGTAGGGAACGGATGCAGAGGCTGAGAAGGTCGGATGTGAGTGGCAGTCGTTTGGCTGTGACGGAGGGTTCCTGCTTACGTAAGCCTTTGATAAACATTGTGACGTGGCTATGGGATGTGGAGGGACATGGTTGGCCGCTGGCTATTTTAATGAAGAAGTTAATTCCGGCCAAGTATGTCTGAATGGTGGATGTCCGGCACTTGCGGATGGAATGAGTGTGAGTGATGAAATTGCAGACGGATATGACGTCCAGAGTGGGGAATGGTAGCTGGTATGTGCCGTGATATGCCTTAAAGCAATTCCAGCCGGTGAGATAGGCTGACAAGGTGCTTGGGGCAAGGCTGTTGAGGATGGCTTCCCGTGAAGCGTGTGTGAGTAGTTCCAGTTGTGGGTTTAGTTGAATGTGGTGGCTGAAAACGGTGGGACTGGTATGGGATGGAGATCCGCCTCTGGGGCCGAGTTTCTGAATTTCTGAAATTGGAAACGAGACAAAGAGTCAGCGATGCCGTTCTCATGACCTGGGATGTGTGCTGCTTTGAGGATGAACTGGTGTTTGGCGGAGATTAAGGTGAGTCTGCGGAGGAACTGCATGATGGCTAGGGAGCGAGATCGGCCTTTGTTAAGGATCTCGACGACTGCGCTGTTATCGGTGTGGATGAGTATGGCTTTCCTAGACCATTCGTGCCCCCAAAGAATGGCAGCTATGATAATGGAATATAGTTCGTGAAGTGCGGATGAAGGAGAAAGCGTCTGTGAATTGAGCGCTGTGAACTCTGGGGGCCAGGTGGATGCGAACCATCTCCCTGCGTAGTAGCCGCCGAAGCCTATGGAGGGGGCTGCGTCAGTGAAGAGTTGGATATCCTCTGGTTTGGTAATGAAGTCGTCATAAAAGAAAGAGATGCCGTTCCACGAGGACAAGAAATCCTGCCAAAGGTGCATTTCCATTTTGCATGCGTCGTCGAGAACTAGTCGATCGTGGATGGAGGGAACTGAGGCCGCTCTGTTAAGCAGGTTGGATAAGAAGGGTTTTGCTTGAGGTATTATGTGGATGGCGTAATTTAGGTGGCCGAGGAGGGCTAACAGCTGCCGTTTCGTGCATCTGTCTGCCTGTAAGTAGTTTGACAGGAGGAGAGTGATGCGCTGTACTTTCTCTGAGGGTAGAGAAGCCTGGAAAGACATTGAGTCCAGGGTGATGCCTAGAAACTCGATGGAGGTTTTAGGCCCTGAGGTTTTCTCTTCGGACAGAGGGATGCCAAGGTCTGAAAATGTTTGTATGAGTGTGCTCAGCCCGTGGCGGGGGGGGTGAGGATGGTGGAGTGACGATGAGGAAGTCGTCAAGGAGATGGAGCACGTAGGGGAGTCTGTGGTTGTTTGACAAGATCCAGCACGGAGCTTCTGAAAGGGAATCAAAGATTTTGGGACTGCTTCTGCAGCCGAATGTGAGGCGTACTGAGAAGTAATAGGCTCCCTTCCAGTACACTCCGAAGAAACGCCAGAAGTCTGGGTGAATAGGCAAGATCTTGAATGCACTGGTGATGTCTGCCTTAGAGAGCCATGCTCCGCGGCCTGCTGAGCGGATGAGGGTGATGGCGTGGTCGATGTTTGCGTATTGCATCGAAAAGTCTGGGCTTGGAATGACGCTATTAATGCTCGGGATGGCTGAGCCGTGTGGAGAAGACAGGTCTATTATGAGCCTCTTTTTCCCGGAGTATTTCCGAGTAGCTATGCCTATTGGACTGATGCGGAACACTGGAAAGGGGGGACTGTCGAATGGGCCTATCATGAATCCTTCTTTGACTTCTTTAGCCAGTAAGGTGTTGACGGTGTGAGGTTCTGTTAACGCAGACTGAAGGTTGTGGCAGATGTGAGATGTGTCGGGCAGTATTGCTATGCCTGGGTGGAACCCGTGGGAGAAGCCGTGGGTGAGAAAGTAAACAAACTGTCTATCTGGATGATTTACTAAGGCTGTAGCTAAGTTGCTTACCCTGACGGGTGTGCTGAGGTGCCGTACTAGTCAATCTGCTGGTGTAGTTGGGTTGTGAGGGCAGGTGCTCCTGGCATGAGCGCCGCCGCAGAAGGAGCAGATGTGCATGAGGCGGCAGCTAGAATGAGAGCAGCCTAAGTCATTGAAGTTGTTACACACCATCCTGCCTCCCTGGTAGAGGATTGGCCTTCCGCGTCTGTCGGCGCCCTTTGAAACGGGGGCGTTGACTGGTGAGCGTTTGTATGCGGCCCTAGGGATGATGGGAGGTGGGGGTGCGGCGGGTGATAGGCGGTCGAAAACTGAGGCGTTGCCTCTTGATGGAAAGGGGCTTGAGCGGGGTGGCTCGGGTTGTGGGGCGCTGACTGAGCAAGCTGAGGCCGGGTGGGAGGGGGCTCCGCATAATTGGCAAGAGAGGGATGCGCGTGCTGCAAAGATGCGGCAGTAAAGCTCGGAGTCCAGAGCGCCCCAGTATGTTCCCTGATTGAACTGGTTGATGCGGCCGGCGGCTTGGCTAGCGAAGTGGATGTGGTAGGTGTAAAAACCTGAGCCTCCGAAGCGTAAGGCCATGTCGAGCTCTATGCGGAGGTACTCGTCTAACTCGGGTCTGCGTGTGGGGTAGACTGAGCAGATGACGTCGTGGTAAAGGGAAAAAGCTAGGGCGAACTCTGCAGGGGTTAAGTCCTTAGACCTCTGAGGTGATGGATTTCGCAGCTGGACTAAACCGAAGTTGGTCTGCATTTCCCTGGGCTGGCTAGTGTCGATGATTGAAGGCTGTAGTAGCTGAGCTAAGTCTACGTAGTTACCTAGGAGAATCTGCTGGCGCAAGACGAGGGACACGGGGGAAGGGCGATAGACTAAGGAGGCTGGCTGGATGGGTGGTGTTGCTGTGGCTAGAGTGTAGCTGGTTGCACAGGGAGGAAAAACATTTGGGTGTTGGGGAAGGGATGGGGAAGGGATGGGGGGGAGGGGGAGGGGGAGGGGGAAAAGATAGACCAGTTGGAAAGGAAGGTACTGGGTAAGAGTCGGCTGATGGGTTAGCATGTAGCATGGCCCCTTGGTTTACTGGGTGGGACGCTGTTGCTACGGGGTTAGCTGCTAAAGGAGGAAGGTAAGCAGAAGCTGGGTAGCTGTGGACTGCTGAAGGTAGAGAAGAAGAAGGGATGGAGGGATGAAGGGATGTATGTGCAAGGGGATTTTGTGAAGCCTGTGAGCACAGGGATAAGAGAAAGGTTGACATGAGCTGCGACATGTCAGACACAGAGAGAGCAGGCACAGACGGCAATACGACCTGGCCCCCGCCAGGGGGTGCTGGTGAGTCGGGCTGTGTCCGTGGAGGAGGACGGAGGCCTGTGACGTCACGACCCGTGGTGCGCGCGCGCCGCGCGGTGGTTGGCTCTGGAGCGGGAAGAGCTGTGCGTGTTGTTGTTCTTGCCGTTGTGCTACTGTAGGCTTTGTAGAGGTTGAACAGTCGAGCCTTGTTGTCATTTCGGTGAAAGTGGATGCCGTTTTCCTTCAGGAAACATTGAAGTTGAATGACTGTCCACCTCCGTAGTTCGGGCTCCGTAGTTCGGGCTCCATTTCGGAGCGCGGCTCCGTCCGAGAGGCTTGTCGAGTGCGACGCTGCGAGTGGCCGGGGGCTGCGAGTGGCCGGGGGCTGCGAGTGAGGCAGGCTGCCGGTGGTGGGGAGATTGGAGCTGGCTGTGCCTGTTGCGGCCCCGGTTGTTTGCCCTCGCTGGCGGAGCAGACGAAGCCTGGGACCTTTCTGGAGTTGGAGGTATCTCGTTGGGGGAGCTTGAGTGGGAGCGGTGGCAGCTGGTGTGTGGGACACTGATTGCCGAGCGCACGCGGCTCCGTTCGGATGCTTGGCTTAGATCCGTCTGCTGACCCGAGGATGGCGGGTAGCCGATGTCGAAGAGATCTTCATCTGACTCCGGCGAGTTGATCAGGAGTTCGGGATCCATGGTGAGTAGAATTTCTCGTGGTAGCGTTTGCTTGTGTTGAACCGTGACGACGCGCAGCGTGAATCACAGTCTGCCTGTCAGTCTTTGAAAGATGAGACAAGCGGTGGCCGGAAGCTTTTGCCGGATATAAATAGGGGTGGCCGTGGTTTGAGGCGGAGTTTTAGGCGTGGCCATGCTCCTGAACCTATGTTAACATTTTAACCTCATTAAATACAGTTGCCTTGCCTTGAATGAAATTCACGCAACTCTTAATATTAGAACCCTTTTTATTGGCAATATAAAAAAAGAAGTATAATAAACTTTGGTGCAAAACAGATTTTAGTGCAAATCGAAAAACAACACCAAAAACATTTAGGAATAAATAGGAAAACTACTTCTGAACAATATTTAAAGTATTATAAAAACAGAGTAAAATAAAAGAGAGAAAAATCTGTGAGCTGCTCCTGGCCTATGGCCTGCTTGCTGCTTGAGCATGCATTATGCCATAATCTATGGCAAATGTGCATTAAGGAAGGCAAGTTCCCTCACTTTTGAGGGCTTAAGGCGATTTCTCCTCTCTGATACTATTTGTCCAGTCTTGGAGAATATTCTCTCTGACGGAACTGACGTTGCCACAATGCAAAGCCTTTCAGCCATGAGCTTGGTGAGCCTGGGGTATAAGGTGGCCCGACTTTCCCACCACTTGAGAGGATCTGAGGATTTTGGAAGAAGGGGCTCCTCTAGGTAAGACCGCACCTCCATGATGGCATCTGCTGTGGGATTCCTTGTTGACACTGCACCAGCGACACGGTCATGGAAATACCTCCAAACAACTGATCCTTCTGAAGCACTGCCTGCTCCTTCCTGTTGATCTGGTTGCTGGCTGGGTTCGCTGCTGCTGAGAGTGACTCTTCCTGCTGCAGTTGCTATTCTCTGGAAAGCCTCATCTGCAGCTCTGGCATCCCCGAATGCCACCTTTTTGAATCTTGGGTCAAGTGCCGTAGCATCTCCAAGGGTGTGGTTATATTCCATTCTGAGGAATCTACTTGCCATGTTTGCACATAGCGAGTTCCCCAAATCTGATGCTTGTTGTGTTGTTGCACTTCTCTGGTAGCTGACTGTGACTTTCTGCAGTCCCTTTGACAGCAATATTACCATTGAGGCAGTCACGTAGCTAGTGAGAAAAAAACAGGGAATATTGAGACAATTATTATAAAGTGTTACCAACAATGACACACTATACTATATACATTGGTATCTATATCATTTATATAATACAAATAAAATGGTCTCAAACATTCATAATTTGTTATCTGGTATTTTTGCATGCATGCTATAGAAAGCTACAGCTGACCAACTCTAACTAATAACACACCTTTCTGCACTGATCTCAACAGTGACTTCTTGAAAGGCCTCCAGGATAGTGCACACCTCCTGCAGTATGCTCCATTCTTCTAGGGACAGAGGGCTGACTGATGCATTTGTGATGGCCAGGGTGGAGATAATGGCATCCTTGGATTTCAGAAAACTCTTCAACATGTCATATGTAGAGTTCCATCTTGTGATGCAGTCCTGTTTGAGTCGTAGCTCTGCCATCCCCATTTGGTTTTGAGTGGCCTTCAGTTTTTCTGCACTGTGGTCCTGTGAAAGTATTCCACTGCCTCTTTCACTTTATCCAGAATGGGTTTTAGGCCTTTGAGGGAATCTCTGGCAATCAAATTGATAGTATGTGCCAGGCATGGAAGGTGGGTCCATTTTGCTATTTGTATAGCCTTTGTAATGTTAGCAGCATTGTCAGTTACGCAGCAAACCACTTTACCTTCCACTTTCCAATCTTTTGCAACATTGAGAAGCTTTTTGGCCAGATTGTCTGCTGTGTGCCGTTCAGTAAATTCAAAACAGTCCAATAGGCAGGAGGACATCTTGAAATCTTCAATGAAGTGGCTCTCACCAAGTACGACTCGGTTCCCCTCGTTCGTACCAAAGAGCCGTTCAAAAGAATCGGCTCGTTCGCGACCGACACATCACTACTAGTGATGGGAATTATGGCTCTATGAAGGGAGCCAGATCTTATGGCTCCTTTCCTTTCAAAGAGCTGGTTTCTTAAAGGGGGCGGGGTTACTAGGTTTATCTGCGAAATAAACACCAGGATAATGATTGACGCAAAATGAAGAGATCTATGGATACCTCTCAACATCCATATGAAACAGAATTGTAAACAGATTTACTTTTTCTTTATTGATAGGGGAGTGCATTGATGTAGACACGTTGTGCCTCTTCACCTCTGTTTTTTACTTCTTACTTCCTACCCTTTTCCCTCAACCTATCCTAGGGGAGTGCATTGACGTAGACACGTTGTGCCTCTTCACCTCTGTGTCTTGGGGCGACTGTGGCTGCGAGGGAGTGCGGTCGTCTTTCAACCAGAAGGTAGTGGGTTCGATCCCAGCCCATGCAGTCAACATGTCGATGTATCCTTGGGCAAGATACTTAACCCTGAGTTGCTCCCGATGGCATGGCCAACGGTGTGTGAATGTGTATGCATGTTAGTTTCTAGAGTTAGGTACACTGCTCTGTATGAATGGGTGTGAATGGGTGAACGACATGTAGTATGTAAAGCGCTTTGAGGGGTCTTAAAGACTTGATTAAGCGATACATACAGATGGAGCATCTTATTTCAGACAGTTTGAAACACGAGGGTCGTGATTGGGTCGTGATTGGTCCGTGATCGGTTCGTGATGAAGAGCCGGCCCCCAGTCTGACTTGATACCGCCCCCGTGATAAATAAATGTAATTATTGTGAAGCCAGCTGCAATGGATCATTGATCCACCAGGGGGTGCTGTGGGGTTCCACACTGGAGCTCATGTGAAATCAACTTCGATACAGTAAACTGGATGTACAGTATGTCTGGTACTAATGTATAGCGGATCTTTGTTAAGATCCATATGTCACGGATAGGATCATAGTCTGTGCTAAATAAGACATGTAATCATTTACAAAACATCAGCATGTTGTTATTTAACAAAATAATGTTGTTTAGTCGAAAAAAACGAACGAGAGGAAATGCAGCCGGCTCTCGATTTTTAATCCTAATTTAATCATCATCTTCACCACGATCATTTATGTTTATGTTCGCCGAATTGACATGAAATCACTGACAAATATGAATATACTGTATTCAACTTCATTAAAATGTTATTAACGTGCCTAAACTCAGTAATTCACTAAAGATATTTATATTTTAATGGAGCCTTGTCAGGCAGATCAAGATCCCTGAGTGTTATTTTTCCACATAATGACCAAGTCGCTGCAAATTATCCCGCTTATTACATGGCCACATTCTCAACAAAGTAACGACATGACTCCCAATATTAATTGAAATGCTTTTATGGATTTAGAAAATGTTTTTATTGATTTAAAAAATAGTTGTATGTATTGATTTAAATTGACATGCATCCGCTAAGAAAAATAGTCCGTTGTTACCGTTTTTTAAACAGTCAGAATGAAACGGCAGCTCTCAGCTGTGTGTTTACACACCTAATGGCCCATCAGTCACAGCTCTCTCCCCCCCCTGATCTTTCTTTTCCAACAGTTAAGTTAACTGTAGGTTACTCTGAGTGACAAGCTTACAGTTAGTGAAGTAACACTTTTTTTTTGTGAGTCACGACCTCGCTGTTTCATTCTAACATAACGCTCCAAATATGACTGTTTCCACTCGGACTTCAATACAGCAACACCATTGTTTGGTTTCCATGGTAGCGTGTCTCTTTAGTAGCGTGCACTCCTTTCCTGTAAATTACAGGTCCAGCCAGGCAAAACAGTGCACTTCTCTTTCCCGCACTACTGTGACAGACCATGGGGCTGGGTCAGCCACTAACATATTCATATTTCTCTTCTCAAAAAGAGAAATATGAACGTTAGTTTTTAACTGAAATGATCAAATAAAGTCAAAATGTCACAGTGTTTACAAACATTGACCATACCGTTCACCAGCCCCCACCCCCCTATGTTGAGTATACTCTTTGTTTAAAACTAATTGGCCATCGGAATGTGTGTGTCCCAACCCCCCCCCTGTGATATCTCTTCTCCAGCAGTCTGTAGGTTTGTGTTCGCATATTTATGCTGTCGCAGTTCCTGTTGTTTCTATCGCGCATTGCCGGTATGAAAGGGTCTGTGCCGGAAATATCAAACATTTCATAAAAGTGAAAAACAATGAACAAGACTTAACGTATTAATAATAATTAATTATATTTATTCCGTTTGGATGTACGATTTTTGACTTTGTTTAGAGCAGTGATCTTCTCTTCCTCTCTGCAGCAGAGAGCTAAGCGCTGTCAGACCGGACCTAACCCTAACCCTGAAAAGTATTATCATCTGAAAGTAAAATTAATCATTATGTTATTAGTATTAAATACATATAAGTATTTTTACAACTTGTATTTAGAAATAATATTAAAGCAAACAATTGTAAAGGTAAAAGTATGAGCATCAAATCAAATCAATTAAAGTGACTGAGGCTTTTTAACAGACTTTTCAGTGTCCCACATCCTGGGGATTGTGTTTACAAACATTGACCATACCGTTCACTATCCCCCACCCCCCTACTGTATGTTGATTTTTGACTTTGTTTAGAGCAGTGAATTCTCTTTCTCTCTGCAGCAGAGAGCTAAGCGCTGTCAGACCAGACCTAACCCTAACCCTGAAAAGTATTATCACCTGAAAGTAAAATGAATCATTATGTTATTAGTATTAAATACATATAAGTATTTTTACAACTTGTATTTAGAAATACTCTGTTGTAATTATTGATGCATAAATGTGTTCATCCATTCAATGTGGCATCTGCTATAATGGGGTTAATGTATGATATTACTTAATAATACAATACACTATATAATATATGATATGATAATTACATTTTAATTTGATTTATTTCTTATTTCATAGTTTCTCTTCATTATTATAACAGTTCTGTTTCATATGAGTGTTGAGAGCTGTATCCATAAATCTCTTAATTTTGCCCTCAAAGTGCACCAGATTGATGCATTTAACTTCAATATAAAGAAAAACATCTTCTGTTATAACAACCAGGGGCGTCGCCTGGACCTGAAAACATTCGGGGCTTAGCCCACAGTGGCGGCGGCACTACAGTGGCATTTTTCACTGCAACACTCCCCACACGCACACACACAGTACACCCGCGACTGTTACAATGAAGGCTCGATAATCAGCTCACGGCATATAGGCAGGGGTAAAGTGGTATTTTTTATGAGTGGGGGGCTCACCTCCTCTAGGGGGGTCCGGGGGGATGCTCCCCCGGGAAGATTTTTTTAAAAATATTGACGTTAAATGCATCAATCTGGTGCACTTTGAGAGCAAAATGAAGAGATCTATGGATACCTCTCTCAACACCCATATGAAGCAGAACTGTAAACAGATGTACTTTTTCTTTATGGATATTTTACTAATCACTCCCCTTTTAAACTCTATTCTTGTTTTACTGCCATATAGTATTTCATAACTGTTTTTCCTTTATTCTCTTATTTTTTTTATAACTATAATGATCATATGAAGGTGTGCCGCGGAAATAATCTTTTGAATAATTTGTGACCAAACCGTTTGAGACCCACTGAGATAACTTAGACTAAAGTTAAGTATCTAAACACTCAGAGTGTTTAGAGCTCACCTGAGTCTTTCAGTCTGAGAGGAGAGGACTCTCCTCCAGCTTCTTGTGGAACAAACAGCTCCTTATGTCCTAGTGCAGCTAGCTAACCAGATGCTAACAACATGGTCCATGCTGGCACCGGTCCCTCCCTCCCCCTCTCTCCCTCTCTCTCTCCCTCTATCACACTAAATGCGCTATTGCCACACACACACACAGAGCCGAGCTTGAATGACACAAGCACACGTTTATTTCCATGCAACTCTCCGATTGGTCTGGTGTCATGCCTCTGTTGCATTCACTGAACACGGGAAATTACAGTGCTGCCGTCCTCTCTTGTGTCATGATGAGGTTCACGTAAAGCACGGTTAATGTATTATATTATTGAGGGAGAATTGTCCGGGGCTACAGAAAAAACATTCGGGGCTAAAGCCCCGGATGCCCAGGCCAGGCGACGCCACTGGTAACAACAATAACATTTTAAATAGTAACATAGCTGAACATGGTATTGCACATTTAGCTTTGAGTGTTACTGACCTGAGATACTGAAATTAAATGTATTCTGTAGATTTTGGGGATTCATTAATGCATTTATTGCCATCACCATGCTTTTTCAAGACTCTTTTAAATTCTATCATTTTATAAGGACTTTGCAGATGTCTGTCAAGTCGCTGCAAATTACGGTAACTCCTTCTGACGTCATAGCTACCCACGTATAATATATAAACAAAGTCTTGGCTTTCAGAATATGAAACTTTTATTTCCAAAATCACACGATAAATACATTTGTGAAGCTTGTAAAGGGAAGATGACAGGCACCTCACTCGCAATCTGCTCCTCCGCAGCGCTGTACCCCTCCCTCCGGCTGAAATTATGAATGTACAGTAAGGCATAGTAATCATAGATAACACGGCAGGGTCCGTTACAGTTTGTTTTCATCTTCAGGTTTCCCTCAACCTATCTTAGGGGAGTGCATTGAAATAGATAAGTTGTGCCTCTCCACCTCTGTTTCTTACTTCTTACTTCCTACCCTTTTCCCTCAACCTATCCTAGGGGAGTGCATTGACGTAGACACGTTGTGCCTCTCCACCTCTGTCCCCTACCTCTATCTCCTAGGGTCAAAGTTCATATGGCTAGGGATGACTTTGACCGAGATGCGCCGGCCCGTGCCTTGCCTTGGACTTCTGTATAACTGCTCGGGTCTTGATGGACTGAGTGGGGAAGTCCATGAGATATTCTCCCTCAATTGTATGAGCGCGTCTGAGGGTGGAGCATTCATACTACTACACACTGATCAACCGTCTGCAGGGGGTTTTGGATGTGTGGGCTGTTGGCCAGGTTCTGTGCTCACTGGGGGAGAATGACTCTCTAATACTGAAGTTTTTAAATATATGTGTAGTTTTTGTTTTTAAAGTGTGTAAAGGAGGATGTTTTTAAATGGGTACAATGTTCAAATGATATTTAATTGTAGTCATGAAAATCTGTTTTTTTATTAATTGTAATGTATTAGTTTTTTTTCCAACTCTTTGCAAAATGTGTGTATAGTTAAAGGTAGGGTAGGTAAGTTTGAGAAACCGGCTCGAGATACACTTTTTGTTATATTCCATGGAATGCTCTTAACATCCCGATAGCAATGAATATCTTAAGTGCTTTGACAAAAAATCCATAAAAAAATGTCATCTGTGGAAGCCGTAATACTGTAAAAAGCACGACCAATCATTTTAGCCGGGCCGGTTAAAATAACTGGATGGCCTACCTGCCTGTCAGCCTTCCGTGCACAAACTTATCTCGTGCCCTCATTGGTCATGTGCGCGTTCGTGTGTGTTGGAGGAGGGGCTCTGTAAGGAAGTGGCAGATTTTCTCCGGTTGTGTATTTTCAAATTCTAGCGATCTCGAGCCGGTTTTCTCAAACTTACCTTTAAAACAAACACAAATAAAATGTGTTTTAAAAATAAATCTAGTATTGTATGCTTACGTGCTGATTCCTTGCAGATTACTGAAGCTCAGCAAGGTGCTAAAACCTTTTCCTGTGGTGAGTAGGGCAGAACCTGAATTGTTTGGATGCCGCATGGAGAGCCATTTTTAACCTTCATTTAACTATTGCTTTTAGGTTCACCTGCTGCTGTTTTGTTTTGTTCTCATTGACTTAGTGCTGTTTTTGTAGAAGTTTTGGTTGATTTAGTTTTGCATTTGTCTTACACTTATACTTTACCTGTTTATCATTATTTAACCAACTGGGATCCTTTTTGTTTAACCTTGTTTCAGTTGTTTGTTTTATTTTAGTAAAGCTGAGTGCTGGTTTGTACAAGCAGTTTTACGCTCATATTACTGAGGCGAACCAAATGAACCCACCATTCTTCTCTACAGTAAAAGGGCTGCATAATAGCCTTTAACTCCCATCAGTGCCAATATGCATTTGGATGTGAAGGTCAGCATATTAACAGTTAACAGACTTACATACACGTTAATAACAAATAAGTATTTGGGGCTAAGTCCCTAGCCCAAGGACACTTTGGAATGTTGACTGCAGGGGCACTGCTGACCCTCTAATTGGCTTCCCATCCGTGAAAGCTCACACAGCTGCCCTTTGGAAATAATGGTCTGCACAAAGTTGAACTTGTGCTTTTGGTGTTGAACCCCCGAAGAGGCCAATCGTAGCAAAAAAACAAATTTCCCAATGTGACTGTGTGGAGTAGAAAATGTCCACCAACAAATGAACTACCCTATTAAAGTTCTTCATCAGACAGACAAAAAAGATCAAACTCATGATACGACTAAGTGCTAATCACACCAAAACTGCACTGTAACATAAATACACTGCTGTCTGAGCCCCTGCTCTGCTGCTGTTATCACTACACTGTGTGGATGAGCTCTATCTGCTGTTAAATACATAAGGCAGTGATTAAAGGTCTGTCTATATTCATAACGCAACTGGCAGAGATAAGAGAGGCAGCAGGGTCATTACAGGATAAGAAAGATAGTAAATTAAACCGGTAGAATTTGTCTTCTAATCTCTTTCCTCCTCACCTCTGCTTTTCTCAAGTTTTACTCAACTCTTTTTTTTTTGGAACTCTGATGGGGAAATGGTAGCTGGCCTTTCTCACTCCTGTTCCTTGTTTTTACTCAGCTTGATTCTCTGACACAGTGTCAAAAAGCCGGCTGATTGACCAGAACGCCTGTTTGTCAGAATTCTATTCACCGCCGTGCTGGGGGAGTCTCCGCTACAGTCGGGGGGTAGACCAGTACCAATTACCTCCAGGAAGTGGCATTGTTATTGCGGATTAAAAAAAATAAAGCTTCACCAACTTTATCCAAGGCTTTCATAAAACTTAAACATGTGGAACATCTTCTTTTGCTGAGTTATAATGTCATTTTTTTTAAAGTAGCCAGCTCTTATATATTAAAGGGGACCTATCATGCAAAATGCACTTTTGTACGTCTTTTATACATGAATATGTGTCCCCGGTGTTCCAGGGAACTCACCAAGTGTCAGAAAACACAACCCTCTCTATTTTCCTCCATACCCAAATCTCTAAAAAAGGGGCTGCAACGGATCTGATAAAAACTGATCCAGATTTGAACACTGTCCTGACGTCAGGACAGTGGCGCTACGGCTATTGGGCCAACTCCACCAATCAGGAGGAGACAGCCACGGCCATTGCCGTTCGAAAGCGCTGGAGACGCTGTAGTACATATGCCAGGCCTGTAGGTGGTGCTGTTCTCACAGAATCAGCCCTTGCAAAAACAGGGGTAAAAAAGTGCAAATTGAGCAAAATGAGGCATGGCTAAAAAGCATGATCTGTTTGGTATTTTGAAAAAAAAAAAGTATAAATATGCCTTATATAGGTATGGTCCTACACTATATTATTATAATATAGCATGATAGGTCCACTTTAAGTAAAGCTGTAATCAAATGATACGTGATTTGCTCTTTGCTAACCGCGAGTTTGGGCGTAGAGCCTTACAGTAAAGGCAGTGAGTTCATTTTTGTTTCTTTGGTTCTATCTCACACATGCTACGCCCTCTACTGGACTCTATGGGTACTACTCTTCATCAATGATACGTGAGCGTTCACACACTGAATTTGCATAAATGTAGCTGGCCAATCAGGGCGAGCCTACCTGAATGCGCGCGCAGGCCGCACAGTATAAGGCAGCTACACCTGCTGACTGTCATCCTTTTCTCTTCAGCGAGCGGAACACAGAGAGAAAAGCATTAAGAAATCAAGTGAAAAGAAAGGAAAAATATCTTACCTCCATGGAGTCGCCACTACAAGAAACCCGTGCCTGTCCTTCATGCCCTGGCTTGATAGTGGGCGCCGATCCCCACCAGCTCTGCTTTGAGTGCCTGGGATCGGATCACGCCGAAGACAGCGTGGAACCATCACCGTCCTGCACTGCCTGTCGTGCACTTCCACGGCTCAGACGCCAGCACCGGTGGGATCACTTCAGGAGAGGCCACTACGTTTTGCAGTCCGGTCCGCCCGGCACAGCCGGCTTTTGTTTCGTCCCCGTTGCCAGATATCTGGCAGTGTGTGGAGGCGTCGTGGCAACAGCCACTGAGAACGAAAAGCTCCGGTGGCAGAAATGGTGGGGATTCTCAGGGTGCAGGGCCGCACAGAGATGGCGTATCCCGGCGTGCCCCCCCTCGATGAGAGCCTGGCGGCACATCTACTCCCACAGGCAGCAGGATGGGCGGAAAATAAGAAGCCTCTGCCCCCGCTGCCTCGTGACAGGGAGACGCTGGAGTATTTTGATAAAATATTCCGGCTGGGTTCACAGATGGCCACGGCTGCGAACAATCTAGGTGTGTTGGGCGTCGCGCTGATTGCTCCGCCGCAAGATGCCCCCACCTCACCGTCGCAGGCTCAGGCAGATTATTTGGACCGCAGCATCGGCCAGATTAACAATCTGATCCATAGTGTGGCCGCTGCAGCTGGCCGTGTAATGTCCCTGGCCACAGTGGGATCACGCCACGTCTGGCTGGGACTCACGGCTCTCTCCAAGAAGGCCCGTGATGATCTCCTGGGAGCCCCCGTGTCTGCGGAAGGGCTCTTTGGATCGATTTATTCAGTCACGCAGCGCTTCAAACGCCTGGATGAGGAGAAGTCGCAGCTCAGCCGCATGCTGCCTCTGGCTCGTCCTCAAAGGGGAGAGCGCAGCGCCACAGTGAGAAGGAGGGAAAGGTGCCGGTATCGTGTCCATCCATGCTTGCAGAAGACAGGAGAATTCAGACCCATTCTGGATCTTCGCATCCTGAATCAGCACATTGTCTGCAAAAAGTTCCATATGTTAACAATTACTGGAACTGGTGCAGCCGGGCGATTGGTTCACAACCATCGACCTAAAGGACGCTTACTTTCAGGTCAAAATTGCTCCAAAGCACCGAAAGTATTTTCGTTTTGCCTTCCAGGGGATAGCCTACGAGTACAATAGACTACCGTTCGGCTACTCCCTATCCCCACGCACGTTCAGCAAATGTGTTGCCACAGCGCTTCAGCCGCTTTGCGACCATGGCATGAGGGTTTTCTTTTATATGGACGACCTCATAGTCATAGCCAGGTCCAGGAAATGGGCAATGTTCCACACAGCCAAATTGATCCTACACCTAACCAAGTTGGAAGAAGAACAGTCCCATACCTCACCAGCAGGTGGAGTATCTGGGGATTTTGCTCGATGCAGGCAGACTACGTGCCACCCTGTCAGAGAGCAGACAGGCATCCCTGCTTCAGGCAGTTTGCAGACTGCGACGGGGAGTCAGGTGACAGCGCCCAGTGGTGCATGTCTCCACCCCGCAGTGGGATCTGCCGTTGGTGCTCGAGGCTTTGGTTACAGAACCGTTTGAGCCTCTGGAGCTCTCCTCCCTGAAGGCGCTGTCATTGAAAACAGCTTTGCTGCTTGCCTTGACTTCGGCCAAAAGAGTATGCGAGCTGACCGCTCTGTCGGTGCACCCGAGTTGCCTTTTGATTCGGGGTGACCGTAGCGGGGCGACACTCAGACCGAACCCCTCCTTTGTTCCCAAGAACCTAAGGAGTTCGTTCAGGTCGAGGGCTATACAGTTAGACGGCTATAGTCTTCCACCCCATACTGGGGACTGGGAGGCAAAATTGCCCCTCCTCTGCCCAGTTTGTGCGCTGGCATGTTATGTAGGGCGCACAGCTTCCATTAGGCGCACTGAACAGCTGTGTGTGTGCTTTGGGGATGGTGTGGCCGGTAAAGCTCTGTCCAAGAAACGCCTGACAGGATGGCTCTGCGAGTGCATTTCACATGCCTATGGGCAGGTGGGGAGAGCCTTCCCCACTGGGGTCCGTGCACACTCTACACGTGGTATGGCTGTGTCGACAGCCTTGTTCAATGGCGTGTGTGGAGGACATATGCACGGCGGCGTCTTTGTCTACGCCAGGCCCCTTCATAAGGTTTTATTTCTTGGACATGTCTGGCTCCTTTTCATCGTCTGTGCTTGCTGGGGCAACACAGGACTGGTGAAAGGAGGGGGGCTGTGGGTCAGTAAGCTGTATCTGACCCCCTTGGACATAATGCACTTGTGTTTTCCCATGCTCCTTAGGGATCCGGGAAACGTGGTGCGCAGTAAGCCCCATACAGGGCTGGAAGACTCTCCCCACTAAGGTCCATGCACACTCTACACGAGGTAAGCGTGTGAGAGTGGGGGACATAGTGCACTAACGTTCTTCCCATGCTCCTTAGGGACCTGGGAAACGTAGTGTGCAGTGTGTAGTCACTTGCGCTGGCACCTGCAGGGTGGAGCTATGGGCTTATTCAGACCAATTAGACTCTACCCAACCAAGTAAGCTGCGGCCCCGACTTCTCCACGGTCACAAACGAGTGATAGGAAGTTGGGGTGCGATGGCTGTTAACCAAAGGCCGGTCAGGGGCAGTGTGGTGGGTCGATGTTGTGGGACGACAGGGCGTTTATCCATCGGGGCTCCACCCACTGTACCCATAGAGTCCAGTAGAGGGCGGAGCCTGTGTGAGATAGAACGGTGTGTTACGTATTGTAACCCTAGTTCTATAAGCACAGGCGGAGCCCTCTACCTAGGGGCCCTGTCTTTCCTATGCCGCTCGCTGAAAAGGGTGTAGGATGACAGTCAGCAGATGTAGCTGCCTTATATACTGTGCGGCCTGCGCGCGCATTCAGGTAGGCTCGCCCTGATTGGCCGGCTACATTTATGCAAATTCAGTCTGTGAACGCTCGCGTATCATTGATGAAGAGTAGTACCCATAGAGTCCAGTAGAGGGCCCGCCTGTGCTTATAGAACTAGGGTTACAATACGTAACCCACTGTTACCTCGCATGCAAGCTTGTTAGCAAGGTCAAAATTGGAGATAATTTGAGCGCACAGCGACAATTTTGAGCAGTGAGCGACTTCCAGGGTAGAGCTTCCGCCTAGTCAGGTTGAACCACTCTCTCCATAGAAACATAACGTCAGCACAGATTCAAAATTCAAGATTCAAAGGTTTTATTGTCATATGCACATACAGTGTAGAAATGACAATGAAAATCATATGACCCGAGCTCCTCCAACAATGCAACATATACATATATAATAAAATACAAAAACACAAATAGAAAATAGTGCAAGAAGTAAGGGGAACCAAAGACACGGCAGCCATCATCACCTGCGCCATCTTAGAAGAAGAGCCATAAATTAGTGTTATAGTGTTGTGGAAGCGGACATTGAATCGGGCTGCATGATAAACAGTTAATGTATTTCAGAACCTACATTCTACAGCACAGGAACAAAGTTGATAAATGAACTCGTCCAGTGTCGGACAAGACATCTGAATGTTCTGGAGAATATCAGAACGGCCTGTAGTCCAATGCTGTCAGGTAATATATTTTTCCCTTAAACATCATCATTTCAGTTGCACTCTGAGTGGCAACAGCTTTACATTTAAATATGCTCTTTTTTCTGGTTTTGTATTGTCTGCGAGGGGGGTGTCTGAATTGTCCCACCCATATCACGTACAATGTGTTGGAGCATTAGCACACAAAACCTATATACCACACTACAAAAAACAGGATAGGGCCCCTTAAAGTACATTTTGAACTAGTTCCTGTCCATAACTGTATGTATATATTTTTATTTTCAACCATTAGACTTTATACATATTTTGTTAGGATCATATAAGTAGGCCTAAATCACATCAGGCAGATAAGATCAGTTCATTGTAGCTTAATCTTTAGGTTTTGCCTTTTTTTAAATATATGTTATAGTTTATACATGTTTTGGGTCAATTATGTTCATGACTAGTCTAAAAATCTGTTAAATATTTTTGAATTATTTTTTAACTTTAGCCAACAAAACATAGGTTGAATATTCCTGTACTTTCTAATTGCAATTTAAATAGTTGAAATAAATATTACAATACCAGTTTTCTTTTCAAAATCGTGCAGCGCCTAAATAGAAAGTAGTCCACGGCTACTTTCAGAGGGTGTATTATTGTTCTACAGAAAAAAAGCTGAATCATGAAGCCGACAGAGAACAAGGAAAGTAACAACTGATAACACTTACAGTAAGTGCTAATTAGGCACTCTTTTAGTTAAAAAATACCCCGAAATGTGCACTTTGTGTTATTTCAGTCGTGAGGTTTTCTTTCATTTTGCACAATTAAAGAAACAAATAAAACCTAGTACATACTTGAAGAGGTCATCAAAAAAAGCAACCAGATTAAATATTTTTTTATGTAATTGATCATGGCATTTATGATCTTCTGAATAGATAATACAGGTAACATGTTTGTATATGACCACAAATGTAATTTCCAGCAGGAAATATCCCATGTTCTTTGAGTTTTGACATTTTTGTAGAGCTGCCCACATAGATTCCTCAAAAGAATATATTCCTGAAGAAAACACAGGCAAGATTTTCACCCTAGGTGCTTTCTTTTTAAAATATGAAGCACCGACTGCTTGTTGTTTGTCTGTCTCATTCTGTCCTTGACCGCTGCAGACAAACCCACACAGCTATGTGGAAATGGAATGTTCTGTGAGGGGGCTCTGTGACATGGGGCACATGAAAAACACCATTTTTTAAAAATAGTTACATTAACCCTTGTGTGGTGTTCATATTTTTGTTACTCAGCCAGTGTTCGTGGGTCTGAACTATTTTATGTTCAAATACTCAACAGATGTTTACTTCATCTCAATTACAAGCAATATAAACAGCATATATGGTTAATACTTGCCCTTTTACATTTGTTAGATCACATTAATGGATTAAAGTGCTACTTGTTTTTTTGCCCGCAGACCGGCTGGTCCTGGGGCTCGTCTTTTCTTTGTAACTAGCTGATGCTCAATCTTATCCTCTTCTTCAAAGTCACTGTCAGACTCAGAATTCTCAGAAATGTGATCCTCACATTCTGAAACCTCTTCCTCTTCCTCTACATCATCATCAAATGGTTCTCTCTCTTCCAAAATCATTTGCAAGGCCCTCTGAGCAGAGAATCTTGTGGCCATCTTGATCAGTTGTGATCTACTCATATCATGGCCTTTAGAGTTTTCACTGACATCTAGTAATGAAATGATTGCTCTTTCAAATTTAATTTCATAGACAGGATGGTATCTCTGTCCCTTTTGCTTCTTTTACTTTCTGTCTGCCATTTTCTTCAAATTCTTTCAAATTAAGTATATTTTTCAGTTTTTTAAACCATACACACTTCTGTTTGTTTCTTTCTCTTTCTCTGAGATGTTCCAGGAGCTGTTCTGCTCACAGCGTCCATTTCCCAATTGTCTCTGTTATACGGTTGTTAAAGGTAAAAAATGAAAAGCTTTTAAAGGGCATACCTTGTACTCACACCGGCAACTTCATCAATCGTTACTATTTCTCTCAGGTCGTGTTCCAATGCGGGTTGACGGTACGTTCTAGCAGTTAATTTACTTCAAAAACATGATGTAAATAATATTTGAAATGTGTGGTGGACACTCCAGAAAAGAGTTTGCTCTGCCTCGAAACTACAGCCTCTCTAAACCCCCCCTCTTTCTCCCTGTCTGTCTTCCCCTCTGACAGTAAATGGATTCAGAGCTACAATTAGCATCAATCTGCCATACAGCTCAATTAAATGACTCTTAATAGACTCCACTTGCAAGATGCTGCAATAGACTGCACAATGAGAGACACGGAGAGAGCCAGCAACCCCCTCACACATCATGTACTCCTCAAGATTTCTATTATCTTTCATCCAAACTGCATTTGGATGGCGTCTTCTTACCTAACAACCACAACATGTAACACAACACAATATAAACTCAGCCTCATTATAGTCAAACTGAAATTAATAGAGAAGAGAAACAAAGGCTAAGGACAGGAAAAACAATGATATCAACTAGAAAACAGTTCAAAGCCAAGAAACAGGATTTAACCCTTTTGTCACTCTTGCTTTCACAGCTATAATTAACAATGATCACCAATGATACTAGATGGACTATAATAGCTTGCCATGAGTCTTTACTTTATTGTTTGTTGAGGTGTCTAGGGTTAAGGTTATAGGTGACCATGTTACCACGATGCTGAAAGGTACTTAAGACTTCAATTTCATCTCCATATATCCCCCCCAAAAAAACTATTTCCATTGAAACTATTGGCATGTAAATAAAGTGTTGCATGTAGTGTGTCGGCTCAAATCATATTCACCTCCATCAGCATTTGAAGAAAAAAAAAAAAAAAAAATCTCTGGGAATCTACTCCACTGACCTCAACCATGAGTACATACTTTCCAATACGTTTTTTGTGTAGGTGCGATTCCTTTTCTTCGTTATAGTTTCCATCATATTCCGCCAAAAAGTGCATCCGGGTATCTTATTTGGCCAGTAGGGCGTAATGTAGGCAAAACGAATGTGACAGGTTGGCAAGCCCCCAAGTCATTTGGCTCAATTTGCGGGAAGTTATAAAATGCTATGCAGTCCCTCGCAAAGTGGGATACCTGGTCACACGAGTCATAGGTAGTCATAACATAGTCAAGAATGATGTTCTAGTCAAGAACATCCAAAAATATACTAATATTGTGTAATAAGTCACATTGAGAAAGTAAAATCAAAGTTGTAATAAACAATATTTTTTTTCTTGACGAAAGCCAACAATAAACTTAAAACCAACAGATATATAAATAAAAAATCTTAAAACTGCATAAAGTACATTTAATAACTAACATATTCATCAACTTTTCAAAAGTGTCCTCGAACATGCCATGATAGCATCAATAAACAGTAATGGTTATCGCTAATTAAATGCAACATTATACATTTATATTAAAATCAATTATAGAAAACAATGTTTTAATACATTTTTTTCCCTTCCCCTTCTATTCCTCATGTGTCCTCCCTTCTCCCTTCTCAGTAAAGGTCGCCTCTCACTCCATCAGCTTCCTGCGTATTGATTCCTCAGCTGCACTCATCACATTTCAGCTTCCTAGTTCAAAATGATGTCACTTCACAAAATATCAATGTATTGATGTTTCATAATCCCGACAGTTAGTCTATTAATCAGTGTCTAATGATGCACTAAATCCAAAAAAATCCAATATGCGGGAACATGATTTGACACTAACATTTTTCAATGGGTCGATATTGGAGCTCTGACATTGGGCATCGCATGCTTTGCAGAAAAGGATTCCATTTATTCATGTTGGAATTTAAAATAGGACAGAGTAAGTGAAAAAAGACTAAAGATTAAAAAGTATCATCTACTAGAGTTTTTCAAATGAATCCTTGTCTTGAGGATGTAAAGAGGCTTGTTGTGAACTGAATTACCTTCATTTGAAAAGCAATAAAGATAATACTGTGTGTGAGTATGCAGTTTGAGCCTCATTTACCCAATGCTGAAAACTGCTGCTGTAAAGGTATTGTGTTCTTAGTTGTATTATACGGTGGCAGACAAGTGTAAACCCGTTACAACGGCCCAAAACATTTCCAAAAGGAGAAATCCCCTGAAGTATCAAAAACGATGACAAATCGAAAAACACAAATGTGCCAAAACACATGCAAATGAAAAAAACATCTTCTCCGACACATGCGCAGCATTTACAAAAAGCGCTTCATAAACGAAACACTGCAAGAAGCTCAAAACTCAACGGAAATGGGGACACTAAACAGTGATGCGCACAGCTGGGACCGGAGCGCTTGTTGATGTTTGGGAATCATAACGTTGGCCAACTGTCACTGTAAACTTACCTAAAATGAAAGTTTTATTGGTTTTATTTTTAACAATGTGATCCCACGATTTACTCCGATACTATTGCAGATCGGCTGTAAGCTAGCTAGCTAACCTAATCATTTCAAATATACTGACCAAACACTTACAGATATGAAACAGAGTAACTGTTATAGTCACGAAATTAATCTATTGATTCGTGTTCACCAACACGATTTTTGCATTTATTTTGTGTCACAACGATTTTAAAAGCAATGTAAATAATAACAACTTTGAAGGAAAAAGAGATAAAAAAAATACAGATTTCAGTATTCTGACACAGAACGATGTTAGAAGCAATGTATTTCTATTGGTAGTATGTTTCGTACCTGCACCAAATAATAACAAATTAGAAGGGAAAAAAAAATATATATATATACATTTCAGTATTCTGAGGCTCTTTGCCCCATTTATTTTCCTTGCGGACGGCAAAAAAACTCCGACATTATACAATTTAAAATAAAAGGGTTAGGCTTAGGGTAAGATATTGAGTAAGAAAATGTTTTTATGAACCACACAGCTTCTGGTCTTCCAAGAAGACGTGGTCGTTCTGTGTGACACGAAAGAAATGCTAAAATCGTGTTGGTGAACACGAATCAATAGATTAAATTAATTTTGTGACTATAACATGAAATGTCGTGAGACTGGGTTGCCAATACTGACAGTTGGCCAACTGTATAATCCCTAAACATCCACAAGCGCTCCGGTCCCAGCAGTGTGCATCACTTATTAATGTCCCCGTTTCCCGTTGCATTCTGAGCTTCTTGCTGCATTTTGTATTTGCAGTGTTGAGTTTATGCAGCACTTTAAGTAAACACTGCGCATGTTTCATCAAGTTGCTGAATGTTTTTTATTTGCATCATTTCTAAAGGTGCAGAGCGTGTGTTTTTTTTACAGGTTACTAGAAATTGCATAGGAAAACGCTTTTTAGTAACCTTCAAAACCCTGGCTCTGTCTAGCAAATGTCTACGCCTAAAGCCAGGTCAAAAAGCCACAGATATACATACACACAGCTGCTTCAAAGACCAATACATCAGTACAATGTGACTTTGCTACCAAGGTTATTAAAGCAGCTTACTGATCCGAGCAGTCCAACACAGCAGGGAGTACAGTAAGAAATCCAAGTTATTGGTTAAGCTTAGTCTTTGTAGTGGCTCATATTTCACATCAAATAAATAAATATGCACGTTAAAGAGTGATCTTTTGCTCGCTCTTGATGTTCCTTCTCAATGTGTGTCCAATTGTTTGCTTCTTCTAGTCCCTTTTTTGTCTGTTGGGGATACATTTGAGAGTAAAACACCGGCTTAGATACTTTATTCAACATTATTTTGTAGTCTCTCTGATTCTTATCATAAGACAATAGAACAATGTAACCTTAGACAAGAAGAAAACCATAAAGCAGATTCAGGCAGTAGGCGTATAGACTCACACTTAAAGTATTAGCCTACAGAACAGTACAGTTTACAGAGAAGAAATTAAATCTGCTCTTTTACAACAAACAGTATATGCTCTTTTCAGTTTTTAGTAACATTGTAATCCTGCTAGTAATCCCACATTTGTATTTATTTAACAGTGACTGATTACATATTTTTTATATTACTGTAGGTGAATACAGTTACCTCTTTTTTATAACGTTATCCCATTGCATCCAATCCGTTAATCCCGAAGCCTGGTTTTGAGACACAATTTCATTCATTATTTATTTTCATATTTTAGATTTGGAACATACCTCTAGGCCAAGCATTTGAGTGTACTATAACTACTACAATTAAACAATAGATAAAATGTCATGGTGTAATTTTACAGAGTTTATTCATAATGACAAACCCATAGAAAATTGTCTCCAAATTAAAGTTTGAGGTGTTGGTTAGGGTTAGGATTACATTTAACTTGTTTAGTGTCTTTCAGCACATTGTTTTGGTTTGCCGTCCTGCTCTTTTACTATTTTAATTCACACTGCTGTGTCATTGCTTCCTTTAATGCCATCAGAGGATATTCAAATTATTATAAAGAAATATATTAAGAAATTATTTGATATTAATTTGGTGAATCCGTTTCCGCAACCTGCATGAATTCTTATTGTTGCATTTTTTCAACCCTCAGACAGCAGGTATGAATGGTCCATGTAATAATCGAAATGATGACAGGACTTATCACCCTCACCTTACTTACTTTTGAAAGCACAGGTTAGTCAGCTGAATAACGGTACAATGTCTAAGTGGGAACTTAATAACTGAAACACTTGAGAATACTTAAAAATACAAATTGGATCAAGGTTCATTGCACTCCGGTTGTTCTGGTGTTCATAATGGGTTTTTATTTCAATAAGAAGCAACATGAGACCTTGGTTAGTCTCTATGAATCTGAAGGGTCATTTGGGCATTTCAGGAATTTAAACATCACATATAATAATGATTTTCCTGTCTATTGCTGTATGTAACTTTCTCCAAAATCTCAATGTGTGACAAATGCAGAATCAGCTTTGTAGAAGCCCTAGCATTAGTTCTCGGATCCGATCCAGAGTCTGACTGCAGCATCAGCCTGGCTCCATGCAGTAATAGCCCATCACAAACTCTGCATGGGGCACATTTTTCAAAGCACCCGCTCCGTCTCTGTGCTTATCCTCCATGTTTCAGATGTTCTGTTTCGCCTTCTGTTCCCTCTTTCTGCTCCTCTTTTCATCGGCTTTGCACTGTCCCATCTTCCTCTTTTCCCCCCTACCGGTTCATTTATCGGCTGTCGTACGTTGGATGTTCTATTAAACTCTAACTGGGCTTTGCACCGCATAACCGGACATTGACATGGATGTTGCTTTGGTAGTAGGGGTGTAACGGTTCACATAATTCACGGTTCGGTACGTACCTCGGTTTGGGCGTCACGGTTCGGTACGGGTTAGATACAACAAGAAAAAGCAAAAAAAAGTCCCAAATGCATAATTCCAGGTTTGCTTTTTATTTATTTTGAACAGTAGTGCAAGTTTCAGTTTAAAAATAAGGAACTTTAACATTTTGAATAATTAACTTTATTACACAGTTAACAACAAACCACACACACTCAGATGGCCATATTATCTATAATGGCTGATGTCAAACAAAAAGGTTCAATAAGCTGTAAAATTAAAAAGAATGTCTTGAAAATATTACAAAATAAATAATAAGAAAGTGTTTCAATCACTTTCAATCACAATCAATAAAAGCCGGGGTCCTCCACTATTGCATAAGGGAAAAACATATGCCAAAAGCTTCCGTTATTTATTTTGGTCTCTCGGCTTTCATGTCTATTGGCTTCTTAAAAACAGCGGGGATAAGCTGTTGAACTGCTGTTGTCTTTTGCCAAATCTGGGTGATGTCTTCTGATATGATTTAGTATGTTTGACGTGTTACTATTAGCATACCGCACTGCTGTCGAACAACACCGGCACACCGTCCTCGTCCGATCCTCCACTCGCACTCCATCGTTATTGTAGTCCACAGGGAACCCGAAATGTTCCCACACAGCTGATTTAACCTGTTAAGCACCAAGCCTGTTTTTCATGTTTCAGGCTCGAAAATGACATGCCCAAAACAAATGACTACAACTTAACTTCTAAAAGGGTTATATGAATAATTTCTTTTATCAAAGCAAGGTTACATCTGTGAGTTGGATGTAGAAGTGTCAGAATCAATATAGATGTTTTTTATTTTAAAGAAAATTCAGATTTTACATAGTAAAAAACTGTAAATTATAGTGTCCGTCCAAAATTTCTTTTTTACAGATAGTGAAAACTACCCTTGGATGATGGGTTAGTAGACTAAAAGCTTTAGGAATCAAAAGTACAACATATAATAAGTACCCTGTATCAAGATTGATGCAAAACAAGTGACATTTGACCTTTTTAGAGAGGTTTAGCCAAAACCACCCCACCTCTGAGGTGATTTGGGTGAAAATGTTTTTTTTCCATATCTCTGGCTCCCCTTGGTCGATTTTGATGGTTGACACCTCTTTCTGACCGTTAGAGCCAATAGAATCGAAGGGGGAGTCCCCCACACACACGTTGTGAAGAGAAGAGGTGGAGGCTTCGCGCATGTAATTTTGCAGCAGAGTGGACCGATCTCTCGCTCTGACATTTGGAAATTAAAAAGCAGTTTTATTGCTTATGGATTATCAGAAATCATTTCAAAGAGGACACAGACACATTGGATTAACCGCAGCATCGTTTTTTTTATCGTTTTAATGCCATTGAAGACCAGTTTTGACCAAGGTAAGCCATGTTAGCGTTTCTAGCTACCTAGCTCCACATGTTATGATGTACGCTTTCGTTTATAGCGTCACAAATGTTTATCACTGAGTGTTGAGGTGGGCACCCCCAGATTCTGTGTCTCCGGCTGATGCAAAACGAGGGGTTGGCTGTGCATCTAGGATAAGTAATAAGGGAGTTATGAGTGAGTTTAGGTGCAGAGATAGGTTACATTTTTTCGCTCGTGGGTAATTCAGAGGCTGAGTGTTAGCATTGTGGGTTTTTTTGGAAAAAAAAAATTAAAAAGATCAGTTAGCTGAGTTTCTTCCCGTTACATGGATATAAAACATTCATAGTTTATTAAATATTAAGATTCCTTAGATGTTGTTTCCTGCAAATGATGCGTTTATCCGCCCGGGGGGGCGGTGCGTAACAGGTTAAAAGAAGCAGGTGGGTCTTCTAGCTCCTGTGTGTTATCTGAAATCACAATACTAACGTTTCTTCTTCTTTTATTTTGTTCGTTTGGTTGTGTTTTCTTCTTCTTCTTCTTGTTGTTTAAGGGCGGCTGGCAAACAGCTTTTAGGCGCAATACCGCCCCCTGGATTATATATAGTGTAATGGATACTGCCCTGAATGACAGACTTTTCTCCCACTCGTGTGACTGCATGCACCGAACCGTGACGTCCGAACCGTGATGGTACGGGACGAATATGGATACCGTTACACCCCTATTTGGTAGGGAACCTACTCTCTTTAAAGGTCACCTATTATGCAAAATCCACTTTTTCATGTCTTATACATAAACATGTGTCCCCTCTGTGTAAAGAGACTCTGAAAGTTTCAGGAAAAAAGATTTGCTCACTTTTTGTCCTGATCCATTTATATAAAAACCTGTCTGAAAATGAGCTGATCAGATTTTGGCCACTTTATGATGTCATAACGATTTTTTGGCTTGTGTAACCATTAGCCAATAACCAACCAAGGTAACCCACCCCCCCACCTTATCACCTGAATCTCCTCCTAGAGCACCATTGTGTTCTTTTCAACCAAATATCTCTCAGAGGGGCGTGGGGAGTCGCTCCTTATTTTCATCTAAAGTAACAGACAGAGAATCAGCACTTTTGAAACAGGGCTGAAACAGAGGGGTTTATGGGATGCTACAATGATCTGTTTGGTATTTTGAGCCAAACACTTCAGAGACATAATATATTGATGAAAAACAGTATAATAAGGGACCTTTAAAACATCAAAAGAGTAAGTTAGAAACAAAGCGTACATATCTAAACTTCATAAAAGTGGTTGAACTGTACTGACAACTTTCTGTTTGAATTTCTCACACACAGTATGTGCACCACAGTTTATCCCTCAGTTTGGCCCCAGAGAGCTAGAGGATAAGAAGCATCCATGTGGACTGTGTTGAATTTGATGGAGCTCTAAATGCTCTTAGGTGTGACGGGGGGGGTTCTGTCTCTGGGCGAGCATTGCATCCTTCCCTCTGATGAGCAGGGGGCTTTAAGGGACTGAGAACACAACATTCATTCCCCCATTTGGCGAACTTTAAGAAAGGCAGTTTAGCTATCCTAATTAACCATGACTCAAGACTGTTTTTTTCACAAGTTCAAGGGCAGTGTTAGTTTCAGCTACTAAATATGTTGCGAGAACTATTCTCCTGTTGAGTACGATTCAATTGGGTTGATATGTACCCAGCAAAACTGGTCATGGACTTTAAAGAAAATGGTCTCAGTCCATTGACAAACAAATTCCGGAGCAATTTTGTGGATAGGAATGTGATCACCCACTATCTATTACAACCACAAGGTATGATTTCCAATAAACAGTTCCTGGTTGTTGCTAGCATCTAGACAAAGAATGTATCAGGGTCTGATCTAGACTCTTAACGCAGTGCATTTCCTTCTTGATTCTTTGGCAGATATGACATTTTTCAGGACCTTAATCCTGTTAACTTTTTTCCCAGTCACCAAAGACACTTGTGACCTGAATAAACATGGTCTTTTATTTTTTGGTTCACTTTGGCGGATTTAATAAAGGCAGTTTAACTGTCCTAATTAACAATAACTTACAACATTATTCGTTATGAGTTCAAGGGCAGTGTTAATTTCGCTCACAAACAAATATGGTAAAAACTATTGTCAGGTTGAGTACAAATTCATTTGGGTTGGATGGAAACCGCAATTCTATTTGTCGACAAAACAACTACCGTTTAAGAAAGTAGTCTCAGTCCATTAACAACACATTCCGAAACAGTTTAGTTAACGGGAATTTGATCAGACCTCTTTCTGTTCTAACAAGGTGTTCTCTCCAATTTCCGATAAACTGTTCCCGGTTAAGCTAAAATCAGTAGTTGCTAGCAAGCTGAAGGACTGCAAGGTCTGACCTTCACTACCAATTCTTGATATTTTGGCAAAATGACCTTTTACAGGACATTAGTTTTTTCACTTCTGCCCAAAACACTTCCGACCAATGACCAGATTAAGCATTATCTTCTCTTTGTTGGTTCACCTCAATTATTTTCTGGCGATAAGAAACTTTTTGTTAACCATAACTTAAGACATTCTTTTTGTTGTTTGTTGTCTTTTTGAGTTGAAGGGTAGTGTGAATTTCGCTCACTAAAAGACATGGCGAAAAACATTGTCCGAGTACAATCAATTTGGGTGGATATGTTCACAGCAATACTGTTTTTGGAACAAAAAGAAAGTGGTCTATCAATGAAGCACGTTTTCTTCTTGATATTATGGCAAAAATCACCTTTTTCAGGACCTTACTCCGGTTTACTTTTTTCACTCATGCCCATTTTACCTCTAACCATTGACAACATGATTGAATACTCTCTTCTCTTTGTTGGTTCACCTGACGTGTTTCCTGGTGATAAGAAACCTGACAACATGACAAGAAGAGATAGCTAAGGTAGAAAGTGAAAACTCTCTTTAGTTGGGGTTGAAGGATTAACTGAATGGACAACTTTGTCCTTGCGCAGCCTTTGTTACCAATAGATTGGCCATGTAGTGATGGAGGATACAGGCACACTGTGGCTCATCTCAGAATCTCCAAGGACCAATCCTCATTCAGCAGCATCACTCTCTCAGGCTCCGAGCTATGAGCAGATGGCTCGGGCTGGTTCATGCAGCCATCACTTTATTAGCCTGCAATATTGCTCCCTACTCGTAGGACTTGGCATTTGAGCCATCCCTGCAAACCGAGGGCGATTAGGCTGACATACAGCTTCACCTTCTTCAGCACTGAAGGCATAAGGCAGTGATGGGGAACTGGTTCTAAAATCAGATCGTATAATGAATGCATGTAATTTCAATCATACCTTAGGATGGCTTTTCATGAGCAACTTTTTTTCCATAAAATGTATATATGTGACCCGCTCTATCGAAATCAATCGGAAGTCGCAACGGCTCATTTAAAAATAAATGTGGATTTGCGTAAAAAAAAATGTTTTGGGGTTCGGGTGTTTTGTTTGATTTTAAATAAACAAAGTCTTGGCTTTCAGAATATGAATCTTTTATTTCCAAAATCACACGATAAATACATTTTTGAAGCTTGTAAAGGGAAGATGACAGCTCTCACTCGCAATCTGCTCTTCCGCAGCGCTGCTTCCCCTCCCTCCCGCTGAAATTATGAATGTAAGGCATATAGTAATCATAGATAACACGGCAGGGTCTGTTACAGTTTATTTTCAACTGATTCATCTGATTCGCTCTGCTAATAATCAATCAGATCGATGGATTCCAGAGAAGAGGAAACTTTAAAGGCCTTTTTCTCAAAATGATGACTCTGTGACAGTCATTATATAATGTGACATATTTTTCTTAATATTTGGAGTACAAAAACAATCCTGATATCATTAGAAAGCTAGGAATCTCCTCTTTCCAACAGTGTATACAACTCAAAATGTGTCTTCGGGTCAATGCGACTGATTTCGATGGAGCAGGTCACATTTGCTGTATTGTCTTTCTCTAACTTAAAGGGGACCTATCATGCAAAATGCACTTTTGTACGTCTTTTATACATGAATATGTGTCCCCGGTGTTCCAGGGAACTCACCAAGTGTCAGAAAACACAACTCTCTCTATTTTCCTCCATACCCAAATCTCTAAAAAAGGGGCTGCAACGGATCTGATAAAAACTGATCCAGATTTGAACACTGTCCTGACGTCAGGACAGTGGCGCTACGGCTATTGGGCCAACTCCACCAATCAGGAGGAAACAGCCACGGCCATTGCCGTTCGAAAGCGCTGGAGACGCTGTAGTACATATGCCAGGCCTGTAGGTGGTGCTGTTCTTGCAAAAACAGAGCTAAACATTTTCAAATTGAGCAAAATGAGGCATGGCTAAAATGCATGAACTGTTTGGTATTTTGAAAAAAAAAAAGTATAAATATGCCTTATAGGTATGGTCCTACACTATATTATTATAATATAGCATGATAGGTCCACTTTAAACCTGATTGATACTGTTACACTTCACAACATTTTTAGCTCATTGTGCAGTGGTCACATAACAAAAGAGTGATGTAAAAACCATAAATAAGTCTTATATAACCCTATTTGTCGTTCTTTTTTACCTTTTTTTGTCGATATAAAGTGTTACATTTCTGAAGAGGAACCATAAATACGTCTTATATTGTCGATATAAAGTGTTCATTTTTACTTTTCTTGGCGTTATTAAGTTGTCCAATTTCTAGGGAGGAAGATGTTTTTTTAAAGTGCTTCAACAATAGCAGAATCCTACTTTCAGAACAATAAACTTGTCTTATATTAACAATCACATTGTTCTTTTTAACTTTTCTTCTCGATATCAAATATCACATTTTTGGGGGGTCAAACAAAAATACATTACCGTATATGTTGTCAGAACTGTGTCTTATACTACAATAAACATATGTTGTTCTTATTGTTTCTTTGCAAAATAGAGCATCACAATTTATGGGGCGGAACCATAAATAAGTCTTGTTTTACCATATATGTCGATATCATGTATAATAATAATCCTTATATTTATTATAGCGCTTTTTCAATGACTCTCAAAGCGCTCCTTACAAATACACATTACACATACATACATGTAAGGTCATGTACTGTGGACAATACCCACAGGAGCAAATTCAGATGAAGTGTCTTGCCCAAGGACACAACGGCTTTACAGACGCAGACGCAGCGGCGGCGGGTTTCGCCCCCTTGATCTGATAATCAATGCACAGCGCACTGCGCCACACCGCCCATCTTCAAGGCGCTTTACAAGTACACATTGATATCATACATGTACTGTGGACAATACCCACAGGAGCAAATTCGGGTGAAGTGTCTTGCCCAAGGACACAACGGCCTGACGCAGTGGCGGCGGAAGCGGGTTTCGAACTGGAGTTCCCCAACGCCCCCTTGATCTGATGATCAAACACACAGCCCACTGCGCCACCCCGCCCCGTATCCAATTAATCCCATTTCCTGTCCTTATTAAGTTGGGTGCCAGAGTGTTTGTAGAAATTGCTTTAAAAATAGCAGTCGGTGATTGATTGTTCTACTTTCAGAACCACAAACACGCCTTATATTACCATATATGTCATTCTTTTTCACATTTCTTGTCAATATCAAGTGTCGGATTACTGCAACTGAAATTTAAATCAACTTATTTTATCATATTTACGTCTTAAAAGACAATATATGTCGTTCTTTTTTATGTTTCTCATCGATATCAAGTGTCGAATATCTGGAAAAGAACCATAACTACGTCTCAATATGCCATATATGTTATTCTTTTTTACACTTTTTTCTTGGGAGGCAGAGTTTTACTAGAAAGTGCTTCAATTATAGCAGTCCCGTCTCTGTGAATGACTGTCCTACTTTGGTAATACATAATGACCACTGCTGAAATAAACTTCAGTCAAATTAATGAGAACTGATGTCTCCAACACAAGGACTATTTCAAAGCCTTTCCATACTCTTCTTTAAAACATTCTAAATCTAACTACTTATTTATCTTTGAATGAATAGCCTACATTAGTAATAAGTGTTCGCTGGTGACCCTCATGGTTCCTTTCTATTATTTTGCACTACTTCTTCTCTGTATGAGTTGCAATTACCATCAAATGAGAACAGAGAGAAATCACATCTAAATGAATGAATGGCCTTTACTGGCACATTTCCTTTCTTCACTCAGTATGGTTGCTTTTAAAATCGATATTATCCATTCTACGTTGATGTAATAGAAGTTTTTTTGACCTCACACCATATCATTCCCAAATGAAACTGAATACATTTTATTCTGGGTTGTCAGTCACTTATTTTTACTTATCTGTCTCACACTGTTAATGTCTCATTTTGAAGCCAAGAACCACATGAATAATTCTCAAAAGAAAGACAGATTCGATGATTTGTGAAAAACTCTTGTGGAATACATCAAAAAGAAATAGAAAGCTCTTAATTGGTTATTATTTTCACTGCAAGTTGTGCAGCTCATTTGAGAATGTAAAGCAAAAAAAAAGACCCATAGGGAAAGTTTTTGATGTTGCATTTGCACTTAAAGTTCAAAAGTTCTCAGCATAGAAGGATGGTGGTTGGGCTGGATATACGCATTGTTATCTTATGTCTTAGAAACAATTCTGGGAATGTTACAGAGAAAAAAATCTGAAGTGTGAAAAATAGTTGAAATGACCATGGAACTGTATATCATTTCTGTAACATAATAACATCACTATTTAACATTCACCCTTCTATTGGCTAGCTCTCCAACACATTATACGTGATAGGCTAAGGGGCGGGTCATCTTTAAAGCAAAGGAACAATCAAAACAGAGCCGACCAGCTAACCAATCAGAGCAGACAGAGGAACAAAAGAAGTGCTGCAGCACAGGCAGTATGAGAAAAATACTGAGAAAAAAAGAGCTTTTTGAACATTAAAGCATGGAGACACATCACAGTAGAGGGACAATGTGAAAATGAGCATATAAGGAAAATGTTTGCCTGAAACACAACATTTTGGAAAATAGTAGCTAATAATATGAATATCATTCAATATCCCCTTTTGATTAAAAAAACTGTATGGGCAACCTTTAGTAAGCTTACGCCCCATGTGACACTGAGTAGCTGGTAAAGGAAAACGAATGAATGCACGCTTAATTTAGAAATTGTGGAATCCTTATTGGCCTAATTTAGCATTGCAATGTGATATGATTTGATGAGGCAAAGCAGAGCCAGAAAAATGTGCCAACTAAAAGTAAATGAATTCAGAGCTGCAATTAGCATCGGTGAGCCAAGTTAATGAATCGTAATAGACTCGGCTGCAAGATGTTGCAACAGACTGCATGGAGAGAAAGCCACACGGTGAGCCAGCTTCACTTTTTAATCTCAACCCTTTTCTCCCTTGATTTTGGTGGCTCTCTGCTTATCTCCCTCTCAGGTCTCCCTCCCTACCTCTCCTTCCTCTCCTCTGTCTCCTATCTCTTTTTGTCTCGCTTCAACCCAATGCCAACTGTCTGTCTCTGGAGGAAGATCCGGAGCAGGAGGGAGGGGATGAGGGACGTATAGGGAAGGATGTGCCACTGTCAAGTAAAGCTGCTTATAAATCTGCTCAGGACTTTGTTTCCATTGTCTCTGGATAATTGTGTGCATTAGCTCCAGGGTGCATTTTGGCGCATGTGAATGTTTGTGTGCAGATTAGCAGCTGCAGGTGTTTGCACATAGAAAAAATACACTGCTGAGTTACATTATTCACGCTTGCATAACTCTCCAGGCTTCTAATTTGTCTTCAACTCAAGGCAAATGGGAAAAAAATTGAGGTGAGAGAAAAAGGGGAAGAATAGGGCGCAACATTCAAAGAGGAGAAACAAAAAAAGAGAAGCATTGGACAAGGAGTAAAAGCCTTGTCACGTTAAGATAATTGGTTAATTCTTCTGTCAACTCCTGGTGACTGTTCCTTAGGTATTCCTTAGGAAACTCTTCATGGCATGCAGGAAGTGTTGCATTTAATCATTAGGAAACAAGAGTTTGAATCTACAGCTATGCTAGCCACCTCAACTTATGTTTATTTAAATATGTTATCCTATGTGGTGCAACTGTTACAAAACGTAATATCCCCCCTGGGATTAATAAAGTATTTTCATTGATTGATTGATTGATTTAGGAGAAGCAGTTCCCTATGTAAATATGAAGGGCTCATCCTAATCTAAGGAAAACAACATTCTTAGTTTGTACATCCAAGAAAAAAACATAATTTTTCAATCCTGCCAATAGATCCTCCTAAATCCTTCAGCTGTCCTCTATGTGTGTCTGACAACATCTGTGTGAGAGTATTGGATCATTGTAAAGCAGCTTTTATGAAATGTTTTTTCACAGCACTATTCAGTAATGGCCCAAAGAACCATTTTGCACCACACCAATCCAAAACCATATGTTAGGATTAATACAGGCTATTGCACAGCGGCTAAAAGCATCCGCCAAATGATAATTGGTGGAGGTTTTACTCTCCCCAGAGGGAACATTTAAGGCTCCCTATGGATGACATAGAATGACAGATATACGCTCAATTGTAATGCAATTCATTTTGGTACGGTGTTTTGACATTTCCGTCAGGTATGCTGCTGAGCTTGTTTTGCCCTTAGGACGTGGTAAGATGTTTACAAGATTCCACAGATGCAAGGTGTACCTAAATACCTGTTTCTAAACACGTTTGGCACTGCTATGCTGTATATAAATGAGCATCTGGGGAAATAAATGCTATCTTCCCTCCTGTCTCAACCCCTATCCCATATATGTACTCATACACACATAACCTTCCATAGCCACTGGGCAAAGGGTGTTTTAGATTATCAGCTTCATTATTTTTGAGCACATGAAAGAGGATGTGTGCTGAATAACCTGACTCTAAATTAATCCCTCAGGCTCTTAAGTCAAATTAAACCTGGTCTGATGCATTTGTAAGTGGAGCGGTGACAGTGTGTGCGTTTGTCGGAGCCTGTGTTTGAGCACTGACGTTTTATTGTAATCAAAACTGCCAGGTAAATGAGGAGCAAATTCCTCCCAGGTCCAGTCGTCCAAAACAAAATGTACCAAGTGTCAGTTCATAACAATGTGACTGCTTACCCATTAAAAGGGTTTATTTTGTATTAAGATAACCAGCCATTTTAATGTGGCCGAATTCGTTAATCAAAGCACCAATTAAAAGTGCAAAAAATCTGTAACATAATGATAAACATCATTTTGCTGAAAAATTCCTTTTAAATTGGATTTATGTTGAAATTGGTCTTTCTGTCCTTTTTCTCAAAAATCTTTCCAAACAAGAAACAATTGAAATGTTGGAAATTAGTTTTAATAATATACAGGGTTCTTACACCTTTTCCAAAGTCAAATTCAAGCACTTTTCAAGCATTTTCAAGGTGCATTTTCAAGCTTTTCAAGCATCTTACAGCTGTTGTAAATTACATATTTATATACACATACTTATACTCAAATGATTATTTCCCTACCTCACATTAAATCAGATGTTCTTTATGCTATAAACAACCAAATGTGTGTTTCATAATAGCATTCTACATGAGGATGACAAATTAAAAATGTTAGAAAAGAAAACTAAGTTTAATATTTCAAAATGAGTGACCCATCTGTACGTAGACTGGGCATCCCATATAACCTGGCTGAGCCAATATAAAACGATCAGCCAAATAACCTTTTCAATATATTATTGATTACTATTTTTGAGGTACTTTTAGGTTGGCAGTAAACACAAGTCAGAGGTAAATGGTGTACTTTGACTCCACTACATGTATTTAATACCTTTAGTTACTTTACAGATGTGGATGAATGATGTGAAATATAATCAAGTGTTAAATCAGACTTTAGTTCCACCTGGAGTAAATTCACAAGCTACTCTGTAGTGTACAAAGTCATTCAAACTAGCTGCAACTTTACCAGCTTTGATAACACTTTCATGATCAATCATTATAAAACATATCATATACAATTATTAGGGATGCTCCGATCGCCAATTTTGGAGCCGATCGCCGGAATCAGTATCGGCCGATACCGATATCGCTCTCTTTTCCTCTCTCTCTCTCCTGACAGCCCGTCAGTATCTCCTGCAGCTCACTGATCCAGTAATGAGCGACCCGACAGTGAAGAATAAATATATTTATAACTAGTTTAGCTTGTTCCAGAGGTAGATAAAATAGCTAAGTGTGTTAGGTCTAACTCTTAATGTGTGTTCTGCTCCGCTCACCGGTCCGTCACAGCGGGTGGAGCTGCAGGATTTCTGCTTCACACACACGTTGCATACCGCTATTTTATTGTCATTTTCGGACACTTAAAATACTGCCAGACTAGTGAAGCCATTTTGGCGAGCTTGTTTTGCCGCGCACAGAGAAAAGTGTCATGTATTTTACATGCAACGATAGCCTAATCTAAAATGCTCTACTCTGGCATACCTTTCGTGTGGTGTGTGGCGTCAGCGCAGACTCTTGCATCGTTATTGTTGCACACTTTGCAGGAGGCTACTCTTGGGCTTCGCTTGACCCTCGTCTTAGCCATGGCTTGTATTTGTCTTCTGCTAGCCAACGCTCGTTGAAACGGCAACCTCCTGGCATACTGTCATCTATCACTCTCATCAGAATGCCCAGGTCACACACGTAACAAAAACACTTGCCGGTCACGCGCATTGCGCGGGAAGGCCGGAGCGGAGCTGTTTTATGTAAAAGCGAAGCAATTAAGCGCGCTCTGACTTCTTTATTTTCTTATAATCTAAAAAGCGAAGTAAAGCATTTACAATTTCAAGCACTTTATCCCAAATTCAAGCACCATTCCCAAAATTCAAGCACTTTTCAAACCTTGAAAACACCTCGTACAATTTCAAGCATTTTCAAGGATTTCCAGCACCCGTACGCACCCTGAATATACTAAGTACTCTCATGATCCTTGTCCTTACATTATGAGTTTCCTGTTTTATTCTCAGCCTGTCCCTCTCAGGAGCCAAGCCTGGAGAGGTTGGCCCAGAGTGGGTAACGCCCCTATTGCACCTGCTTCCTGAGACAGCGCCCCCCAGACCTGAGGAATCGTCCAGGGCTGGCCCACCATCATCTGTGTCACCTCCACGTACCACGGCGACAAGCGGCGACCTGGAGCCACTAGGATGACTGACAGACGTTCCCGCCTCACCCTCTCCAGGAGGGGGGGGATAAGGTGCAGCGGTGGAAAGGCGTAAAGCTGCTTTCTTGGCCATGGCTCGTGTGCAAATGCGTCCACCCCCAAGGGCGGATTGTCCCACCGGGCCAGGGAGAACCACAGGGCACAGTGGCTGTTGCGCCGATTGGCGAACAGGTCCACCTCTGCCCTCCCGTCTTGATTTAATCCTTATTTTCTTAAGGATGACGGTCGGAGGGCGTAGCCGCCTTATATACTGTGGGCCTGCGCGCGCATTACAGCCCGTCCACACAGCGGCGTGCGTTGAAAGCTTCACCATTCACTTTGAATGGGGTGACGTCACTTTTCGCCGAACTGCATTGTGGGAAGCGAAGCGGAGCTTTGCTGGCGTGGCTCGCTGCAAAAGTTGAGCAATGTTCAACTTTTGCAGAAGCGTCAGCCAATCGAATCATATGACAGTACAAGCTCTAGCCAATCAAACCGCTGCTTGTGTGTCAGGGGCGTGAGATTAATGTGATTGGTTGTTGGTCGAGTTTCAGACACGCCCGCCGGCAAGCTTCAATGCACGCCGCTGTGTGGACGGGCCGTAAAGGTAGGCTCGCCCCGATTGGCCGGCTACGTTTACGTAACTCAGTAGGTGAATGCACGTACAGTATGATAGAGAGTAGTACCCATAGAGTCCAGTAGAGGGCGGAGCCTGTGTGATATATAACAACTTTCATAAGGGGGGTGACTTGAGGTTGCTATATTCATTTGAACAGTGGTTCATCCACTTGGTTGTTGCATGGCAAACCCAATGTAATGACTAAAAGTACAGGAAGACAATGAATATTCACCAAGTCAGTGAATTAATGTGTAGGAAGAGATCTGTCAATGTCTTACTGTATATTGCCTCTTATCACAGAATGTATTTTTCACACAATCAAAAATAGAAAAATAATATGTGTTATTCCATTTTAAGAATAAAGACACAAATTAAAATATAGTGATTATCGCGTTCATACTATGTTTGATGATGCAGAACTGATTAATCCCCTGGTGGTTAATCGCTGTCGCTATTCATTACTAGCTAAGAGAAACAACAGTGGGTTTGGAAACACATTGCAGGTGTGTGCATGTTTATGTGTGTGCGTATGCATTTGCAGCATGTCTACACGCTTTAATCTGTGTTTGGATTACTAATGAGAGCAGCTGTGTGTATGCATATAAAGCCATAGTGGCAGGTGCAAGTGTGTTGCTATCAGGATCCTGCAGCAGGAAAAATATCTCTCTCAACACAAACACACACTCACACAGAACAATTAAAACCCTATGATCTTCTAAGTGTGTGTAATTGTCTGTATCTCTGTGTATGCATTAGTGCCCAACAATAATTAGTCCAAACTCTTTGTTAATCAAAGGTGCAGTAGAGGGTAACACCACCTTCAATCATACTCCACCTCCAAGTCTTGGGTAGGCTATAATGGTCGCCAACCATAATAGATCCCATCAAAATATGATTAAATATATTGCGTCTAGTATGACATATTTTGACAAAAATGCAACATAAGCAGCCCCTGAACACTGAATAAGGGTTTGATTCTGTGAATGTGTCTCTTTAAATTAATTAAATACATTTGCAGAAATTCAAGCAGACCACGGTAGCTACTCCCTTAGAAGAAGCACAGTACAAACTCTCAACAGTCAAAGTGTTCAATATTCAACATTTTTATTTGCAGAAAAGGTTTTTCCTCTTGTTCTGTAACATAACTGTGTTAGGCTGTAGTTTTGCTCATTTTAATATGTAGCATACAAAACAGGAGTTTTAGGAGTTATAAGGAGAGGAGATATAATATGGATAATAATGCATAGATGTTAATTGGAAGTTGTTACGTATAGGTGTTGGTAGGCATATTAAGAGAATGTGGATCTAGCCCGTGGCATTTACCTCCAGTCTTTATTCTAAGCTAGGTTAAACTCTGTTATTTAAGTACCCCTTTGTCATTAGTTCCTGCTTTCACTAGGAACAATCAATAGGAAAATGGCCAGTAGGCACACTGTTTGTATAAAAGGTGAAAAGCAGAGGGAAGATTACACAGCCCTGTGGAACACCGCAACTAATCGTGACGGGGCAGTAAGGTCCAGTTGTATTTTCCTAACAGGGTTTGGGGCCAAAATACATTTCTGATCTGATGCTGCTGTTATGAACTGTCCATAACTTAGACAATCAACTGTTCCCTAGGTCAAAACACAATATAATAATGTAGAAGATAATAGAATAAGGAAATAAAGTAATCTTTACATTTTTTATTCCATCATAGGTCCGGAACACACTTCAAGAAAATTCCAGCTCTGTTCAAGCTCTGCACTCGAGGCCTAATACCTTTTGGTTTGCCACTGCATTTAATACAATTACATAAGGCTTGGCTAGAAATGGAATACATGTAACAGGATTACGTATTTAGGAATACAAATTGAAGTTAACGGTTCTAGTGTCTTAAATAAAAAGACATAATCAGTACATTTTCTCGTACATTTAAAAAAAATGTGGATGACTAGCAGTCACCATACATCTTCTATATAGTGTATGAAACACTTTTTAATGTATTTTTGTTCTTGTGTTTCTTTTCTTAATGCCTTTGATGTCTTATGTAAAGCACTTTGCATTTCCTGTTTGTTGAAATGTGCTATAAAAAAGCTTTCCTTGCATTTTTCACCACTGATAAACTGAACTACATGAATGAATTAACAGTTCAGTACGGACAATAAATTACCGCTATCGCCAACCACTCGATGTAGTAGGTGTAATTCCAATATCAATGTTAACGACCTGGTGGTTATTTAGCGTAATCACTGAGGTGTATATAATACAGAACTGCTCTTCGAGAGACCTTCCAAACAGCTGCATGAGTGCTTCCTTGTTCTGTTTATCTGGAAAATGACAACATTGACCTATGTGTTCCTCACACTGTCACATGGAGTCCTTACCCAGTGTATTATTATCTGTCCAGTACATGTTTTGTCCTTTGTAATTGCTACAAAAGACACATTTGATAGCGTCTATCAAATTCACATAAACACAGTATTGCAGCAAAAAGCATCTCATTGTCTTCTTGCAAATGTCTCATTATGCTTGTCTCAGAAAAGTGCCTTTTGTAAAGATGGTATGACTCAACCCCCCCCCCGACAGGGACACCGGTTATTCAAACAGTCTTCCCCTAACTGTAGATCACAAAATGGAAATCACAGCAGAAGTGAAGAGTAAATGACAGACAGAATGCAAACAGGAGACGCTGAGAAGACAAATGGAAAGGAAGCAGTGGGAGTGAAGGCCTCCTTTCTCTTACTTGATAGCTCCAATGTGTTGACTGAGCGGGTCCTGTGGTGCAGCTTGGATGTGAAGATTTGACAAATGAAAACTGCGTGACAATGGTGGCGTGCGTCACAAACCAGTGATCTGCTTTTTTTACTTTCTGCTGTCGGGAATTGTGTTTCAGTCAGACAACTCACGTGTTTCTTAATATGTTTATTATAAGCAGCATATAGTTTGAGTTTGGAGTCTAGACTCGGGCCTCATCACTCCACAGATGTACATAGAACATTGAGTGATGATTAGATAACTATCCCCGAGCCTACAGGTGGAAGCTGGGGTGGTGGTGGGGCAGGCAAGCAGCAGCAACATGAAACACAGCAGCAGGAGCATGAACGTAGCAATAGCAAGTGAACACAGCAGTGCAGCAGCAGCATAGCGAGGCAGAGGCAGGAAGACCTGGCAGCTTAAATAGAGCAGCATATTTAGGAGAATGTGTTTGGTTGGTTGTAAGAGTGACGAGGTGCGTCACATGTTAATGTATGATTGGTGCTCGAGTTGACTGCATGAACTAGCTCGCAGGCTTCACCCCATTTTTGGCACATTCAACAAATCATTTTTGCCCCTTTCTGTTCTCAATATAAAAGAAAGCTCTAGCAAGAAAACGTATTGTAAGTTCATTTCTGTGTTTTGTTCTTGATAGGCACGGTTCTGGGGATTGCAACGTCTGTATGTTGGTCGGTAGATTGACCACTGCCAGACTGAAATACTGTATCTTTTTAATAGAGCGGTGCAGTGATGACATATGTTTGTAGGCCGACCCGGAAGTTAGCATCGCAAGGGCTTACTCAACTAAAAGCGATGGGATTTCCCTATTAGATTTTGGTATATTGCAGAAATTAAGCTCTGTGGAAAACACCAATGTATGATACTCAAAACCATATGTTCAGCAGGATAATCTCCACATACTGTATTAACACCACTTTGTGATTATTATTTATTTGCGTAAATGTAATCGCCAGAAGCAAAAAGCTATTGTGAATCTATAAACAAACTACATCTCGGTCGCATGGCTGCACATCACCAGAGAGTGAAATTCAGTGAATACAAGTAGTTTACAGAGATGCTGTATGAGAAACCAATGTGAGTTTGGAAAAATGCACAGTAAATCTATTTTAGTATACCTCAACAATGGAATTATGATCAGTGGAAATGGCCATGACACCTCTCCTTTAACATTTAACAACCTATTAATGTATTAAAATAAAGAAGTGTAAACATTTACATCATTATGATTATTTAATATATAAAGACTATATATTATTGTGTCAAATAGATTGTTCCCTTTAGTTAACGTTATTTAAAAGATAATTAAATTCCTATTTGATCATGTCCCCTTTATTGTATTACGGACTCAAAGAGCAATGTGAGCGTCCGTTCCCATTGGATAACGGAGGATTTTACACCCGGAAGTAAGTATTCTCCTTACTGTCGATTGATTTTACAGTGATATCTGCACTACTCATCACCAGTAAAAATACCAGATTATCCTTGTTAATTACACAACATTGATTGGTTTAAATTGTGTACAATGCTTTTGTATTTTCCCCTTTCGATTCGGAGAAACAAATATTTTTTCTGAGTTTTTGGATGGCAGAAGACACTACACTACCCAGAATCCTCAGCTATGGGACTACACCATGTGCTTAGCTTGACAAACCCCGTGATCAGTCCTCAAGCTCTGTGATTGGATGTTGGAGTGGCAGTGCGCGAAGTTTACACGGGGCGTCAAAAAGCACTTTGAAATGGAATGAAACCCATCGACGGCACACTATCCAAAACAGGAATCGAACGTGTGTCGTCCCCCCCCCCCCCCCTTAGGTCACAGGCTCCTCCAACAGTGCAACACAATAAAACAGATACACAGAAAAAATAGTGCAAGTAAATACAAGAAGAAAAATAGTAAAAAGTGAAATAGTGCAATAAGAGTCTATATACAAGTGATTGGAATATGATATATTAGATAAATAATCTACTAATAGTTAATTAAAAACTGTATATAATGGCTATTTTGCACATCCCTTTCAAGATTTTAAGATTTTCTAAGGTTTATTGACATATCATATACACAACTACGGTGTAGTTATGCAATGAATGAAAAACTTGGGTCACAGGTTCCTCAACAGTGCATTACAAGACATCTATCGATATCTGTGTACCTCCACCATTAAACATATTCTGCACATTTCTTATACTATCTACATACATCTTATAAGAGTATAATTAATATGTATAATATCAGTTAAAATAAGTGCTTCAACATAGTTAACATTGCAGGAAAGTTGATTGTCAAGTTCCAAAACAAACCATGCAATATATTAGACGTTAAAGGGTCCATGTCATGCTTTTCCGGTTATTACCCGTCCCCTTGTGTGTTATGAAGGTTTTTATGCATGTAAACGGTGTGCAGATTCAAAACCCTCAAAGTACACCCTGTAGCGAGTAAAACTCTAACACAGAAAATACCTCCCCAAAACGCCTCGTTGGAGATACGTCACTGCCCATTTGAGTCTTCCATTTAGTTCCGGGTACCGCATGATGTCATGCGGTACCCGGAACGAAATGGACCAATCCCGAAGAGCTATGGCCACACCCAGCGGCGCTGGCCGCACCCTCTGCCAGCCTAACATTTACTGTTGGAAGCTCTGGTTCAGTTCACAATCGATCCAGTCATGCCAATGCCAAGGACCTGTTTCCTGAAATGTGAGGAGAAATCTGAGCTGTTTGTCCTACCGACGGAAGAACCACGACGAAGTCAGTGGTTGAAATTTCTTTTTAACACTGTTCCTTCAGAGGTTCGAAGAACGTTACTGTGTGCGCGGCATTTCACAGACGAAAGCTTCCAAAACATTGCCCAGTTTGAGGCCGGATATGCACAGCATTTGAAACTGAAGGACGATGCTATTCCTAGTTTGTTTGGACCGTTTGGAGCAGGGGAAGATTCGGGTACACAACCTGTAAGTTTGCATTGTTATTTGTGTATTTATCAAACAAGACTGTTTAAATGTGTAAACTGTGTCGGACTGCTAAGACATTGACACAGTGCTAACTATGCTAACTAAGTTGCTAGCGTTTCCATATATCAACTCTAATATCAGCAGATGGCCTTGCATACATGTATCTCATAGCAGGAGAATGTCTGCATTCACACACGAAATACTCATAGACAGTATACTCCGGGTGATTTGCCGTACGGTCAGTCGCGAAACGCAATTACATTATAGCTGGCGTAGCGTGTATGCTACCGAGCTAACCAACGGAGCTAGACATGGGTTTGCTCGGGAATTTTTTTTTGTTATGCCAGCTACAATGAATGTAGCAGACTACCCGTATAAGATTGCAATTGTAAACACGTTCTTGCTAGCCTAATATGAATCACTAGCTTTTGTTACACTAAACAAGCCCAGCTTACTGGACTAACGACGTTGCTAGCGTTTAAATATATCAACTACAATGTCAGCAGATGGCCTTACATGTTTGTCATGGCAGGAGAATGTCTGCAGTCACACACGGAATACTCATACAGTATACTCCGGGTGATTTACCGTACATTGTGACAGTACATGTACATACTGCATGTATAGCTAACGAGGCTAGCTATACATGCTAGCGCAAAACAATGTATTCATGCCAGTTACAATGAATGACCAAACGTAGCAGACTACCCGGATAAGATTGCAATTATAAACACGTTATTGCTAGCCTAATATGAACCACTAGCTTTTGTTCATAGTAGTTTTATTACACTACATTATAGTTGCCGTTCCTCCGAGCTAGCGTTCATATCATGTTAGCTACCAAAGTAAACAAAGCTAGGTTAGCATATTAGCTGGCAAGCTTACTGTGTTCATTAGATAGATCCACACTCCTACCACAACTACTACTAACGAATCTAAAACAACTAAGTTTCTCTAATATTTTGTGATTTGCATTTCATTTCGTCCAGCCAGATCCTGCCGGACAATACATGACGGGACTACCACACTGATGCATCGTCCTAAAAAGCCCCGGCTGCGATAGGCAAGATGCCGACAACGGGGAGGAATTGATGATATACCGTGTATATATGTATATTTATGTTCATTTTGTACATTTCTAAAAATAAAGTTGAATGGAAATACTTAGTAGGCCTATCCTTTCTTCCCTGAATTATTTGCTCCTATAACATATCATTCATATATAGCAAACCATGATTTGATTTCTCATCAAACAGTAGTAGTTTATTACAGGTAAAAATAACTTACTCTTTGTTATGACCGGCTCGTAGGCCACAACGGAAAGACAAGGAGACATACACGAGTTTACAAAACCACGGCACATTTATTGTGGTAAATGCAGAGATAGGTGGTCGAGGGGAGAGGATCGCCGAGTTCGTCCTTCTGCAGCCGCTTTGGAGAGAGACAGGGGCCGCCGTGTGACTCCGGGCAGCTGGGCTTAATAGCACCTCGGCTCCGGCCAGGTGTCCGTGATCGCGCTGATTAGCCTCTTCAGCTCCACCCCATCGTAAGACCTGCAACACACCTGCACAAAGGCCCTGGGGCCGTCACACTCTTCTATAACAACAGTTGTAGGTACAGTTCGGTTAGTTAGCGTATAAAATATACGGCTGTACCGACGCCATTATAAGACTGATATTCCGAGAGCGAGCCGAAAAAAGCATGGGCGGAGCCTCTCTGGTGGTTGACTAATCAGAACAGAGTGGCCGAGCTGACCAATCGGAGCACACTAGGCTCACAGGGAGGGGGGGGCAAGAGCTCCAACGAGTCGTTTAGTGGAGAGAGTGAATACTGCTGAATACACATACTTTACAGAGATGCTGTATGCGAAACCAATGTGAGTTTGGAAAATTGCACAGTATAAATCTATTTTAGTATACCTCAACAATGTAATTATGATCAGTGGAAATGGCCATGACATGGGCCCTTTAAGTACTTTGTCAGGCTTAATATCTGTAGATACCCCCAAAGCTTTTTTCTTATTTAAAAGAAGACCTTAACCTAAAGTATTCTTCAATGTTTAAATCAAGCCTTATTAGTTTGTCTGTTTTGCACATCCTCCTATCAGGCACTAAACTGTTTTATTGTAGAGATCACTTACAGTATCTTCTTGATATTTTCTATTCTATATTATTTATATCATTGACCTTCCACTTTCCCACTATATTAAGAGTATGTACTCTTAATATTTAAATGTTTTCATCAAATATAAGAAATTAAGAAAAAGGCATTTTAAAACAAAAGCAACACAATCTACCTGCATTGCAATTACTCTAAACGTGTAATAACATGCTTTAACCAGTAGGAGTTGCGGGTTAAAAAGCTGTCAAGTTTACAGTGTTAACAAAATAAAATATACTGCTGTTTCTGGTTTAGTTTACGACGGATATATTCTGTTATTGTTTTGATATTTGTAACACAAAAGCGATGTAAAAAACCCTTAGCAACACAGAAAAGATGGTCTTAACATGACCCAGCGGTCTCGTAGTTAATAAAAAACAATAATATCAAAACAAATTATTACTACTAACTTTATTGTGAAATTAAAACAGAACGGTAAAAGAATAGTTTCCGGTCTATTCTGAGGCCCGATCTCTGTAGATAAATAAAGAACTACGACAGATGTGTAATATTTAATGCAGCCAAACCATTCATTACAATGCATTCATGTGATGACTTTCAAAGAGTAAAGCAAGCACTGCTGAATAAAGTATGATTTTATCTTTTACGAAACGTTTTTTTCCATTTGGAATGCAGTTGGAGGTCAACCAATCACAGAGCTTGAGGCAAAGCGGAACAATAGCTGAGGATTCCGGGTAGTGTTTGTTCTGGGAATGTCATTTTCGAGTCTGAGACCTGAAAAACAGGCTCCGGGCTTAACAGGTTAAGAGATTTACAAGTGGAGTGTTTACTGATGTATTGTTTGGTAGTGGAATCAAATGTGAAAATCTCCAGCTCGTGTTAACCACAAACCATATGTAAAATGAACGTTCCAAAAAACGCTAACTTGGAGACGAGGTAACCTGAAATTGTAAATTCTAAGTAATTTCAAGGTTTTAGGACTCGTTCCTGCACCACTCTATTATTGGTATTTACATTCATGGTTCCCAGAGGATGAATACCAATCATGTTAGTAATCCGCTAATTTACCAAGAAGCACCATCATCCAGATCTCAATTCCATTCTTACACTACTTACCTGCAAAACTAATTACTTTCCTATCAGTCTTGTTTTGAGTGCTAATTAGCAAATGTCAGTATGCCAACATGCTGAACTAAGATATGTAAATATTGCAGCATCATATCTGCTTGAAATCAGGTAGTTAGCGTTGACATTGTGATCACTAAACACACTAATGTTGGCATTTAGCTGAAAAGCAACACTGTATCTAAGAAATGCTACACAGAGACGATAGCATAGCCTTTAAATCATGTTAAATATTGATTCTAGTTTGTGTTTGGATCCTACCAGTTATTGAAGTACTTGGTAAACATATTATGTATAATTATAAACAATTTTATCATCTACAGATAATACCTCATGCACACTACTTTAAGTTCACTGATCACCAGGACATGACTAAATTCATTATGATTAAATAATTCTCTACAGATATGTTTAATTATTTCCAATAGCCCCAGTGTTTCTTCTCTCTCTCATATAGTATATAATTATCTTTAGCTGCTTGCAAGCTGTTTTCTTCACAGCAGCTCATGGAAACTTAAACTAATCTAATTAAACTGGATTAGCCATTGATGAGATGCATGCGGAGATCTATCAACTCATACTGTTAAATGATAAAGGGAACTAGAAAATGCATTTCCTGCTGAAAATGCATTTCCTGCTGAAAATGCGTGTGAATGCTGTAAACGGTGTACATGTGTTGCTGAATTTAGCTGAAAATGCAAAAAAAGCTGAATATTTTATTAGTTGAACGGTCTCTGTAGCTGTTTTTATCTACAAAAACGCTGAGTTGCTATTAAGCTCAGCTGCCCGGAGTCACACGGCGGCCCCTGTCTCTCTCCAAAGCGGCTGCAGAAGGACGAACTTGGCGATCCTCTCCCCTCGACCACCTATCTCTGCATTTACCACAATAAATGTGCTGTGGTTTTGTAAACTCGTGTATGTCTCCTTGTCTTTCCGTTGTGGCCTACGAGCCGGTCATAACAAAGAGTAAGTTATTTGTACCTGTAATAAACTACTACTGTTTGATGAGAAATCAAATCATGGTTTGCTATATATGAATGATATGTTATAGGAGCAAATAATTCAGGGAAGAAAGAATAGGCCTACTAAGTATTTCCATTAAACTTTATTTTTAGAAATGTACAAAATGAACATAAATATACATATATACACGGTATATCATCAATTCCTCCCCGTTGTCGGCATCTTGCCTATCGCAGCCGGGGCTTTTTAGGACGATGCATCAGTGTGGTAGTCCCGTCATGTATTGTCCGGCAGGATCTGGCTGGACGAAATCAAATGCAAATCACAAAATATTAGAGAAACTTAGTTGTTTTAGATTCGTTAGTAGTAGTTGTGGTAGGAGTGTGGATCTATCTAATCCATCTATCTAATGAACACAGTAAGCTTGCCAGCTAATATGCTAACCTAGCTTTGTTTACTTTGGTAGCTAACATGATATGAACGCGAGCGGAGGAGCCGAGGAGGGGAACCGAGGAAAGAGGAGGGGAAGCAGCAGGCGTTTAGAGAAATGAGAACTCCTCTCCTCTGAGCGGTCATATTAAAGCGACGTCCGTTAATTATTACGTGGCAACAGCTGCATCAGCTGTCGAGTGTTTTGTCATAGCGCTGTATTTTATAATCTCTGTTAGATCAGCTGAACATTCTTCCCCCACATATTTACTTTTAATTCAATTTGCAACAAGGCATAGTATGACAAGAATGTATGAATATTTTTAACACATAGGCCTACTAGCATATCTTCTGTATTGTGCAGCACTAAAACATTAGTATGAAAAGTACCCGGGAGACATATACATTAGGCTTATATACGTTTGATATATTCAGACACAAGTCCATGCATGTAAATGAGTAAATAAGGAGCTGTACACGCAGGGCCGTCCCTCCCTACAGGCCGATCATGCAGACTGCGTGGGGCCTCACCTTGCGGAGGGGGCCTCATCTTGCGGGGGGAGCCTCAACCGAGCCGCAAATGTGGGGCACCTATGTGCTTATGCGGCACAATTAGTGTGGTATCGCCGCTGCGAGGCTCCCCCCCCCCCGTCGACGCTCGCGAAACAGAGGGCCTCATCATATAACTTTGCGTGGGGCCTCCAGTTGGCATGGGACGGCCCTGTGTACACATGCCGTGGCTGTGTCTTTAGTTGTAAGCCCAGTGGCGATCTGTTGTTATTATCATCTGGTTAGCTAGCTATGCTAACGAATATAAAGAGCTTTTTCTAATAACCTCAGCTCTGTGAGGTTAAGGCACACCTTGATATGATCATTATAGTTATAAAAAAATAAGAGACTAAATGAAAAACAGGTATAAAATACTATATGACAGTAACAGAAAAGTTGTTAGAAATAACAAGAATACAAGGCAAGGCAAGGCAAGTTTATTTATATAGCACCTTTTAACACAAGGCAATTCAAAGTGCTTTACAAAAATGGAAGATATTATGAAAATGGCATTTAAAATCAGTCATTAAAAAGAAAAGATAATAAAATAAACATTAAAAGAAAAAATACATGGATAAAAGTTAAAAGTTACAGTGCAGTTTAAGATGTGAATAGTTCAATTAAAAGCAGCGGCAAAAAGAAAAGTCTTCAGCCTGGATTTAAAAGTAGTAAGAGTTGCAGCGGACCTGCAGGTTTCTGGGAGTTTGTTCCAGATATTTGGAGCATAATAACTGAATGCTGCTTTACCATGTTTAGTTCTGACTCTGGGGACAGAAAGCTGACCAGTCCCTGAAGACCTGAGAGTTCTGGATGGTTCATAATTTAGCAGTAGGTCAGACATGTATTTTGGGCCTAAACCATTCAAAGCTTTATAAACCAGCAACAATATTTTGAAATCTATTCTTTGACACACCGGAAGCCAGTGTAAGGACTTCAGAACAGGAGTGATGTGATCCACTTTCTTAGTGTTAGTGAGGACTCGAGCAGCGGCGTTCTGAATTAGCTGCAGCTTTCTAATAGATTTTTTAGTGAGGCCTGTAAAGACACCATTGCAGTAGTCGAGTCTACTGAAGATAAAAGCATGGACAAGTTTTTCCAAATCCTGCTGTGACATTAGTCTTTTAATCCTAGATATGTTCTTTAGGTGATAGTAGGCTGATTTAGTAACTGTTTTAATGTGACTGTTGAAACTCAGGTCAGAGTCCATGACTACACCTAGATTTCTGGCTTCATCTGTTGTTTTGAACATTGCAGACTGAAGCTCAGCGCTAACTTTTATACGTTCTGCCTTGGCTCCAAAAACCATTACCTCAGTTTTATCTTTGTTTAATTGGAGAAAGTTCTGACACATCCAGTCATTGATTTGTTCAATGCACTTACTCAGTGTTTGAATTGGAGCATAATCTCCTGGTGAAATTGTTACGTAAATTTGTGTGTCATCCGCATAGCTATGGTAACTTATTTTGTTGTTTTTCATTATCTGAGCCAGTGGTAGCATGTAGATGTTAAAGAGAAGAGGCCCCAAGATGGAGCCTTGAGGTACCCCACATGTCATATTTGTCAACTCAGATGTGTATTTACCTATAGAAACAACGTTTTTTCTGTCCTTTAAGTAGGACTCAAACCAATTTAGAACTGTTGCCGAAAGTCCCACCCAGTTTTCTAGTCGGTCTAGTAATATGTTGTGGTCAACAGTGTCAAACGCAGCACTGAGATCTAATAATACTAACACTGAAGTTCTGCCACTGTCTGTGTTTAAGTGGATGTCATTGAAGACCTTTACAAGAGCAGTCTCAGTGCTGTGGTTTGGACGAAATCCTGACTGGAACACATCCAAACAGTTATTTAAATGCAAGAAGTTACTCAACTGTTGAAATACAACTTTTTCAATGATTTTACCTAGAAATGGCAGGTTTGATATTGGCCTGTAGTTGTTCATTACTGAAGCATCTAGATTATTCTTTTTTAAGAGCGGTTTAATGACTGCAGTTTTCAGGGCCTCTGGAAAAATACCTGAGTGAAGAGATGTGTTTACTATATGAAGTAGATCTGAGGCCATGCAAGGAAAAACATCTTTGAAAAATCCTGTTGGAATAATATCAAGGCAGCAGGAGGAGGATTTCAGAAGTTGAATAATATCCTCTAAGTTTTTACCATTAATCTGATGGAATTGTGTCATGGTGTTTGAATTTATATTAGGTGGACATAGGGACAACACATTTGCTGTACCTGATGCAGAGGCACTGACTGCTTGTCTAATTTAGTTTAAAAGGGGAGTGATTTGTAAAATATCCATAAAGAAAGATAAATCTGTTTACAGGTCTGTTTCATATGGGTGTTGAGAGATGTATCCATAGATCTCTTAATGTTGCTCTCAAAGTGCACCAGATTGATGCTTTTAACTTCAACATTTAAAAAAAAATCTTCCTGGGGGAGCATGCCCCCGGACCCCCCGAGAGGATGTGAGGTCCCCCCCCCACTTAAATGATGTCCACATGGATAGGATACTAAATACATTTGCACACATCTTGTGTCCATATCTTTCTGTTTTGGTGGTCATGCCACAACCGTGCACGTGCATGCATGCGCGAGTCATGGTTTTTGTGTACTTTTGAGTCAATAATGTGGCATTTTTGGCAGATTTACTAAAGGTGTGCAGCTGCTGCTCTGAGGAAAGATCAGGCTGAATTTACAATGGGCCTTAATGGAGACATATTGAAAGTTTGTGTCACTTCTTGGGTCTCATGAAAGGCGCTATATAAATCCAAGTTATTATTATTATTATTATTATTATTATTATTATTATTATTATTATTACTACTTCATGCCCTCAAGAGGCATTTTGTTTAATTTTTTGGTTTAATTTTGTTTTATTTTTCAACGTACTGTAGGAGAGGTTTTCCTACGTTTTTCATGAAAAATGATGTCCAAGGAGTGTAAGGTTTGGGAATTATGCCAGGTTTAAAAAAAATTGTTCAGGCGAATTTCAAGCTCTGCGCCACTCTAGGTGTGACATCACGCACTCTAAGCCTTAACGAGCTGCGCAATACACACTAATGTTAAAATCTGAAGAAGGCCTCTTTACCAAGCTCCAAACTAAGTTAAATATCTCAAAAAGTGTAAAAGATATAAATAATCTGAAGAATACGTTTTATAGCTGAAGGTCTTGTGATCATTTTATAGTTGGAATGAAGTCTCTAGCTGAAGGTAGCATTTGGCGCAAGGTGTAGTTAAAAGAGGATTTGAAGGTTCCTCCCATTGCAACACAGTCTCACGGCATTTTGTGTTATAGTCACGAAATTAATCTATTGATTCGTGTTCACCAACACGATTTCGCCATTTTTTTCGTGTCACACAGAACGATTTTAAAAGGAATGTAAATAATAACAAATTAGAAGGAAAAACACATTTTAAAAAATACAGATTTAACTATTCTGACACAGAACGATTTTAGAAGCAATGTATTTATATTGGTAGTATGTTTCGTGCCTGCACCAAATAATAACAAATTAGAAGGAAAAAAAGATGACATAAAATACAGATTTCAGTATTCTAAGGCTCTGAGCCCCATTTCTTTTCCTCACTCAAAACTCAGACATTATACAATTTAAAATAAAAGGGATAGGGTTAGGCTTAGGGTAAGATATTGAGTAAGAACATGTTTTTATGAACCACACAGCTTCTGGTCTTCCAAGACCCGCCCGGGCAAAAAGACGTGTTGCAGGCACGAAACATACTACCAATAGAAATACATTGCATTTAAAATCGTTCTGTGTGACACGAAAAAAAGGTGAAAATCGTGTTGGTGAACACGAATCAATAGATTAAATTAATTTCGTGACTAATAACACGAAATGCCGTGAGACTAGGTTGCCCATTGAGTTACATGTTAAGAAAATAGTTTAAAAGCTGAATATTTCAAAAAGTATAACATATTTTGAAAAAGTTGAAAGTTTCCCATCATGTGCTGAAAAGGCTGAATATTTGTGATATTTGAATGGTTTCTGTAGCTGAAAGTAGGCTGAAGTTATTCGACGGCAACATTTTGGTTGAAATAGAAGTGCATTCGCACTAATAAACCGGCACAGACTACACATTTCTTTGGGCAATCAGTAGTCAGCTTTTGGCTCTTTTTAGAGAGCAAGATCATATGTCAAGTCACGTTTATGTTTGTTTGTTTGTAGCCTTTATTTAACCAGGTTAAAAAATCCCATTGAGATCAACGATCTCTTTTTCAAGGGAGACCTGCGGTACATGTGGTAACCTCCATCGCAAAACATACGAAAAACACATTAGCAGACAACAAGGAGAAATGCCATTCACCTTTATACATTATACAAACACTAGGGACTATTGATATATATATATATCAAACCCCTATATAGCAGTCCCCTATTCATATTTGTTTAAATTGTATCGTTCTAGTGCAAGTGTTTAATTTGTTAATGCCATGTCTTATGTAAAGCACTTTGCATTTCCTGTTTGTTGAAATGTGCTATAAAAAAGCTTTCCTTGCATTCTTCACCACTGATAAACCTGCTGAACTACATGAATGAATTAACAGCTCAGTACGGACAATAAATTACCGCTATCGCCAACCACTTGATGTAATAGGTGTAATTCCAATATCAATGTTAACGACCTGGTGGTTATTTAGCGTAATCACTGAGGTATATAATATAGAACTGCTTTTCGAGAGACCTTAATGGTAGAGCAACCTTCCAAACAGCGGCATGAGTGTCCTCCTGTTCCGTTTCTCTGGAAAATGACAACATTGACCTATATGTCACATATATATAGTCCTTGCTCAGTGTATTATCATCTGTATTATACAATGTACGTGTCCTTCCAGTATATGTTCCTAACAAACAAAGAACATGTGTCAAAGTAATTGCTGCAAAAGACACATTTGATAGCGTCTATCAAATTCACATAAACCCAGTATTGCAGTAAACAGCGACTCATTGTCTTCTTTCAAATGTCTCATCATTCCTGTTCAGAAAAGTGCCTTTTGTAAAGATGGTATGACTCATGGATGTTCATGGTTCCCAGAGGAGGAACCATTTTGCTTTGACTTTCACTCTATGGCCACCATAAGGTTGAATGTTGTGGTGAAATGTGTGTTTTGTTGAATTTGTTCCTAGATTACTTCAAAATGTGGTGCAGACACTCATTGTCTTTAAGAAAGTTGTTGTCCACAGACTTTTCATCCTGTTCCACATAACACTTTAGTTTTCTTGAAGATGAGCATTACAGCCGCATAAATCTGCTCGACTGTAGGCTTTTACTTGAAATGGCGGGAGCAGGACCTGGCATGCTCTTCTGCCGCTGCATTTCATCGAGCTGTCATTTGCGTGCCCACGTCCTTTTCATTCACTTCAGCAAAGGCGGTAAATTCTCCTTATTTGTTGTATCTATTATCCAAAGCCTTGTATTTCTGGCACAGCACTTCCTAGAATACCTCCCACGGAGAAACAGAGGGATGTCAGGAACCCAGAAATCTTTATCTAACAGTCTCTCAAACATGAAGTTGATATATCATTTCCCTCTTCTTACACCTGGCCCCCTCTGCTCACCTCCTCTCCTGCCCGCCCTCTTTTTCCTCTCATACTTCTAAATAGCTCTCAGTCAATCCACTCTCCGCCTGGCCACTGTCACTCACTTTGCGTTTCTCTTCACTTCTCCTTGTCCTTTGTCTCGCTGAGAATTTGATTGACACCCATTGTGTTTTTTTTTCCTATTTTCTTCCGAGTTCTTGCCACAGAGAGGTAAACAGAGCAGAAGGACCCTTCTATGTTTGGCACATGCACAAATAACTACTGGATGTTGACTTGATTGCTTAACCCTGTGTGTTATGAGTGGGCCTGTTGTCAAGGTCCCCCGTGTTTCTGTTTTCTTCTCATTGTTAAGATTTAAAATCGGAAGTTTTTCACGGGAGACATTTATCATCAAATATATTTAGACAAAAAGAAGGTAATGGAGGTTGTTACTGCTGCAAGGAAAAGTAAAGGTGACAATGGCGGTTAATGGAGATAGCATGAGTATACAGTTTCTAATGCATTATTTTCTCTTTTGTTAAACCTATTTAAACAGTCACCTTACCTTACTAGGCATGTAACCAGTTCAAAATAATAAAGAAATGCATGACGAACAAGCAAGACAAAATCAGATAAGATTATCTCGGCCTAGTTTTGTCCGTCCCTCAATTTTTCGACACCTAGCCAAAGCATCTACAAAGCCGCTTTCACAGAGAGCCGCTGTGATTGCCCTCTGTATATTGTAGAAAAAGGGCGTATGCTTGTATGCTAGGATTCTTGCTGCAGCTATCATATTGTGAGCACTTTCTGGTTCTACAGTGGTGAGCACATCTGCTATCTCCCACTTCTTTGCAACTTCAAGAAATGGCCAAACTCATGCTTCAGAAAAAATGCCTTTCTTCCGTTTTCAACACACCTAAGCGAGTGCAAACATTTTTTTCATGGATTAGGGGTGTCTTTACAGCGAGGTAGTGATGGTTCTTACTGATATCGACCGGGTGTCCAATAAGCTCAATATATGTAGCTTGCACCAGTTCCTCTGCTTTCTTTACATTTTCACTGCCATGCAACTCATGATAAACATCCAATCTGGAATTAGTGGAGCAAGTTTCGGTCAAACTTGGTGACGTTTTTTACTCATTAAGGTTTTCCGGAATAATGGCGAGTGTTAACTCATAGCTACTTTTAAAATGGTCTCAGATTTCAACCATGTTTATTATCAAGGAACCAGCCTCGATATATTGTAATAAGGTACAATGAATAACTAATACCTAATATAGCATGCAGGGATTCTGTTGGAATTAATTAACTTTTCTATCCTTCCTGGTGTGTTTAAAGGCGGTCAAGCTTTGTCCTGCAATGCACCAATGGGACAAAGAGTTACGTTGCTGTATGTTTCCACCTACATTTTTAGCCTGTAGCATAGATGGTACATGTTGCTACATCTGCATAATACAGAGTTGTGCTATTTCCTGTTTGCACTGACCTAAAAAAAGTAAAAAAGGATTAAAAAAATTACTTTTATAGTAAGAACAGTGTGAATCTGATAGTAAGAATACACACAGCAGGGGGGCTACCAAAATGTTTTAATGGAAAAACACTAAGGCTGCAGCCACACGAGGATGATAACGGTCGTATCTGCTACAGTTCTCTAACAGACCGACATGGAAACGCAGAAAACGATAACGATAACGGGTCCCAAGGTGGGTAGATCTGCGGACGAAACGCCAAAAGCCAAACGGCTCCATGATTACGCCCTATAACGATCATTTCCTGCTAACGATGACGCAATAGCCCCAGTGTTTCGAGCCAGGTCCCGGGATCTCGCAGGACAGTGCACCCAGCAGGAGCTTCCAGCTAGATTTGATCGATATGGACATAAACGCGAGTGAAGTCTAATCGGAGAGGAGAGGAGACACGCAGCTCTGCATGATAACCTGCAGCTCCGCCCGCTGTGATGGAGCGATGAGCGGAACAAAACACACACTTCAAGTTAGATCATCACCCTTAGCTATTTTAATTACCTCTCAAACTACCTAAACTAGTTATAAATATGTTTATTTTTACTGTCGGGTCACTCATTATGGATCAGCCAGCTGCATGAGACCACGGATACTGACGGGCTGTCAGGAGAGGGGGAGGAAAAGAGAGGCTCCGTCCTCCGTGTATTATTCTTATATTATTATATAGAGTCGTTATTCATTTGTTTTAAAGCTCAATAAATAACCGAGAAGACCTTTGACCGGCACTTTTCTAATTTTGTCCGGAAGATTTCAACTTTAACGGACATGTTGACCGGCGAAACCCCGCCTCTGCTGCTAAATTCAGCGCGGAGAATAAACAGAAGGGCAACCATGGCAACCATGCATGCGCGAGAAGTCGTCTTCGCTGCTTTTGGTGTATTTTGTGGCAGAAGTACAGCGCCACTTACAGGCCCGGCATATGTACTACAGCGTCTCCAGCGGTTCGAGCTCTCTCGTGTGGACGGACACGTTTCTGGTGCCTATTGCGTGTGGACGGAATACTTTTTTGATAACGAATTCGGTGCGTTTCCGTTATCGTCCTGGTGTGGCTGCAGCCTAAAAGACACATTTTGATTGTTGATAATACCTATAATAGAATATTATAGGTAATATAAGAAATGTTTTCAATCATTTGTCTGTAGTTGGGAGTGTCAATAGTCAAATAAGTGGTATGCAATTAATAGGGAACACATTGCTAGCAATTCATGCTGACAGATTGACTTTACTTTTGAAGAGATAAGAAAGAAGTAAGAAGCCATAAACAAGCAAATGTTATCCTTTGTTTCCTATCAGTACTTGTCCTTGAATGCAGAAGTGTTGAAAGTCAGGTACGTCAGATATGAGTGTGTTGTTTACTACCAAAATGGTGACTCACAAAAAGCCTTGAAGAGTAAAAATGGCACTTTGTTTTCCAGAAAGTCAGTCAAAGCCTTCCAAAACTCTTCTTGCTTAGATAACATTCCCTGTCGATTAAAAGTTTTGTTTTATGGAGCTAAGTTATTTTTCATGGAGCTAGGTTTGTGTGCTTATAAGTCCGGTATGAAGATTCTAAAGTGTTGGTAGGCTGGTTAAAAGCCAGTAAGTGTCAAGATTACAAAGGCTTTAACCTCTAATGAGCTTATTGTGTCTTAACAGAGCCATTACAGGATTGACTGGGGCCTGACCAGTAGGTATTACACCTCCAGCAATGGATTTAACTGGTCTGTGCACCTGCTCTTGTAGTGGTTCATTTGTATTATTTCATCTCACCATGACCCTAATTTGTAGCTGATGTTTCCATTAGACCTGGCATCAAGGGGGACCACGCCTACCCATCCAGAATTGTGGCCCTCACCGGAGAAATCAGCATTATCATCTTCAATGTGTAGGAGTTCAAATTAGACTTGTTTGTTTGCAGTGACATTAAACATATACATTTCTCAATGATTAAGACATGTCCTTTTATGTAAATGAAGCAATAAAGCAATAAAATAGAGCTTTAAAAAAAAGAAACTCATGTATAGTTAGGGAGATATGCTTAAATTAATCACCAAGTGTCATGGTTTTGGATTTATGTTGTTTTCATTTTCCACCTTTTTATTTTTGAAATGTTTTCCTCCTTGTGTCTTGTCTGATCCTGCTTCCTGTGTTTGCCTTCCTATCTTTAGCTTCCCTGGTATGTCTGATTGTGTTCACCTGTTGCCCTTGTGTTTATGCCTCCCCTGCCCAGCTGTGTCTTGTCCTGTGATTACCCTTCTGTGTATTTAGTCTTGTCTTCCCCTGTGCTCCTTGTCTGATCGTAGTCTATTTATTGTGTGATTTTGGAAATAAAAGTGTAATATTCTGAAAGCCAAGACTTTGTTTATTTAAAATCAAACAAAACACAGCGAAACGTAACTACGGCCCTGCATTAGCGTTCACAGACCGCGGCTCACAGAGAGAGTGGACCGCACCCACTGCCACTAACTCTGAGCCTGGCTCCCGAGCAGGACGTTCAATCTCTGCGGTAGTCCACCAGCAGATGAAAAACACCCACCTCTCCGCCTCTTCCAAGGGACGAGGGAACCGTGCGGCAGAGTTTCCTTTTAGAATTTGTTTTCGCTGGTCAACATGTCCGTTGAAGATTAAATCTTCCGGACAAAATTAGAAAAGTGCCGGTCAAAGGTCTTCTTTGTTATTTATTGAGCTTTAAAACAAATGAATAACGACTCTATATAATAATATAAGAACAATACACGGAGCCTCTCTTTTTCTCCCCCTCTCCTGACAGCCCGTCAGTATCCGTGGTCTCATGCAGCTGGCTGATCCAGTAATGAGTGACCCGACAGTAAAAATAAACATATTTGTAACTAGTTTAGGTAGTTTGAGAGGTAATTAAAATAGCTAAGTGTGATGATCTAACTTGAAGTGTGTGTTTTGCTCCGCTCACCGCTCCATCACAGCGGGCGGAGCTGCAGGTGATCATGCAGAGCTGCGTGTCTCCGTCAGCAGCAGCTGATCTCTGATCTCTCTCTCCTGTCCGATTAGACTTCACTCGCATTTATGTCCATATCGATCAGATCTAGCTAGTTCTAGCTAAAGATATGACTGCCTGCATGTCAAAGGACACCTAAACAATAAGCGACATTTTGACCGGAGAGATTTAGATTTGCCGGTCTTCAGCATATTTTACCGGTCATAGTCCGGTAATTACCGGCTAACGGAAACTCTGCTGTGTGGGGGGGGGTTCTGCTGGAGGCTCCTGCTGGGTGCACTGTCCTGCGAGATACCGGGACCTGGCTCGAAACACTCGGAACACTGTTGTTGTTGTTGTTGGCGAAACACATCAGCAATGACGGGGGTGAGCAGGAGAGGTGCTGAGAGGCGGGCCTATGGCGTATCGGGCGTCGACACGGAGCCGTTTGACCCCCCAGAGCGTTCCGTCCGCAGATCTACCCACCTTGGGACCCGTTATCGTTTGAGGGCCCTTAACCACCAATATCGAATTGCGTCAGTCTTTCATCAAAGAGAATGTTTGTGCCTGAAATCTGAAGAAATCTCTCCAGGTGGTCCCGAGTTATCGTTTTCACAAGAATGGTACAGACGGGCTGCAGGGCAACCCAAAAAACCTAAACCCTCCGGCCAGCAGGGAGGCATAAAAAAGTTGAAAGAGAGCACTTTTGGCTACTGAGCCAAGAAGGTGTTTCCCCCCGGAGCATTTTGTCAGTCAGTGCACTCCACACAAACTGACAGCAGCAGATTCTCTGTGGTTTGGTAAGTGGTGATGGAGTAGTCTTTCTGTAGTATTTTTACTCAATAGAAAGCCTAAAAGGTACCTCAGTGAACGGCCAAATGTTGCGGCCGCAAGGTATTGTGGGACAGCATTTTCGCCTTTCCTTTGGTAAAGGAAGGTCCAGTGTTTCCTAAACTAAAGGAGAATATAAAGGAAGTTTCAAAGCTCCTTTCCTATCATCTAGAGAATTCGAACAGCTCTTATCATGGCTGCCACTGAGGTACTTCCTGGTCATTTCATTCATTAGGAACCTTCTTAAGCTAAACTGACAATTAAAACGCAACAACCTTAGCTTAGAATAATTACTAATGAACCACTAACCCACCCCATAGGCAGCACAGTGGTGTCAATCAGCCTACAAGTTCTTGTTGATAAAGTTATATGACATGTCCAACGCTATTCACAAACTTCAATTAATAAGGGTTCAAATTGCAGAATATTCCAATAAACAGGCATCTATTTACAAAAATGACCCTGCCTCAGGCGAAATCATACCCAATCCTTGCTAAAATAAATTGTACTCACGGCAAAGTTCTATGAGACGGCTTGAGAAATAGATATTTTTATTTAAAAGTGAACATGACATCAGCTGTCAGGGATCAGTTTAATTTCCTGTCAGCTCATTTAGAGTAGCAGGGTGTAAACAGAGAAATGTTTATGGAATACATGCAAGAAGCCAGAAACTGCTCTAGACTGTGCCAAGAGTTTTTCAAATGTATTTTAATGTGGTGGTCAACGTTGAAATTGGAGGTCATTCGGAGCCTCAGACTCATCTGCAAAAACAGTTTCTCTCAGAATAACCTCCCAGACTTCATAGCATGTACTTTCCTGGATTAAAACCTCTTGGGAAAACCTTATTTACCGTCGTTTAAATGAAGCTTACATGATGTAGACTGAAGATTTTGTAAGGCCTGTTCAGCCCTGGTTGTTTCCATTTCTAATGTAAAGCCCTTTTCCCTTCTGACAAAAAACCCATTAACACCCATTAACGTCCAGCTCTTGTATTCAGTGGGAAATGTCATGATCGGTAGGTTGAAGCAAATGTTCACAATGGTCAAATGGTGGTACTGCTTCTGTGTCAGTCTTTGACGTCATTGGGCCAAACAATTCTCATTGACTTACATTGGGAAAGAAACGTCTGTAAATCAGTGTTTCATTTGTTTTGGGTAAATGGACTGCCCACTTGAATATACATTAATTAAATCAATAGTTCCTAAAGGTTGTGTAACACGCAAACAAAAAAGGAGTTATTTTCCCTCTCCAGTCATTTGCCTGAGCCATGAAGCTTTGGATAGGAGGCGGGGCTCAAAGAAAACACAAGTGTGCATGCTTTTTGGGTTCAGATACGGGTACAACATTTTGGCATTTTGGCTTCATAAGCTACTGAATAACTTTCATAGGATGGAACGGGGACCCGCCTCCAAAACTGTATCAACTTCTCTTTATACATCCATGATTGGTAATGTTTTCTTCAGTAAAAGTGTAATGTGATACAAGCTTGACTTAAGAAGAGATTGTCACTTTGTAGTTGGTAAAACCTAATCAAGAAGCGGACATTGATGTCTGCATCATCGATTTAAACAGTCTCGGTTTCTACCCGTCCCGTTTCCAAAACACCATAGTCGAGGCGGCACTAGGAATAACCATAGCATAAGTCATGTGGTTTCAAATGAAATCATATAAGAGCGGATGTAGTCTGAGGTGTAACTTTACATGGGCGTAATCTTTCCTCTTCGCTTGGTTTTAACCTCTTGTGTTTTTGCTCTGGCTTGGACAGATGTTGTTTGAAGAATATACATTTCAAGCCTTTTTTAACCTTGACCAAATACTGCTAAGTTGAGCCAGATAGTGTTCACCTAATTTTTAGGAGCCCCTTATTAAGTCGGAAACAAAATATTGTAATAATAATAATTCTGATTTCTGATGACCAAATATTGCACGTAGTAGATTCAAACGTGCTGACTCAAAGCTATAGAGAGAATAACACTCCTGTGCGACACTACCTCAATCTATGAGCTCATTAGTGAGGAGCTCCGTATTGAATATGTTAGTACAAACGCTTGATGGATAAACACCCATGTAGGCAACAGCGTGGCACCGTCAATGTGAAATTACATCCTGCTGCCTGGGAGGAGTACACCTCAGAGTGGGGCCAAGCAAAGAGTTGGGAGGGAGAAGGGTGGCGGCTTTGGGAAGTGTGGCGCCGACAAGGCAATTAAACGCACCTTGGGCTTGATGGATTTCTAATTGGAGGCTGATCACATCGGAGGTGTGCTGGATTATAGTGCCGGCAATGAATGGGAGAGACGGAGCGTGACAGATTAGTGCTGTTACCTCTTTCCCTGAAGTGTGTGTGTGTGTGTGTGTGTGTGTGTGTGTGTGTGTGTGTGTGTGTGTGTGTGTGTGTGTGTGTGTGTGTGTGTGTGTGTGTGTGTGTGTGTGTGTGTGTGTGTGTGTGTGTGTGTGTGTGTGTGTGTGTGTGTGTGTGTGTGTGTGTGTGTGTGTGTGTGTGTGTGTGGTGTGTGTGTGTGTGTGTGTGTGTGTGTGTGTGTGTGTGTGTGTGTGTGTGTGTGTGTGGATCATACACATGTGTGTGTTATCCGGTATGCAGTTTGCACTGCAGGTGTGTGTACATGCGCTTAGAATGTAGGTGGAAGTGAAAATATGTGTGTGTGTATTCTGGTATGCGCCGACATGTGGGAAAACAGCGGGGAGGGAATAAAGCGAGGAGGAGAAGCCAAAGAACAAAAGACAGTGAGGGAAGAGGAAGAGCAGAATCTGTAAGAGAAGTAAGAGAATCTGAATTTAACAAGAGGGATGCACAGTGTGTATCTGTGGCGATACATATTGAAATAATAAGGTCATATATAATTCAGATAGTTTAATTATAAGCAATGTATTGTTGGTCAGAAATACGAATCCAATTGAATTATTAAGAGGACATATTATACTTATATTCAGGTTCATATTTGTATGTTGTGCCTCTACTGTGACATCTTTACATGCTTCAATGTTCAAAAGCTCTTTATTTTGCTCATACTGCTTGTGCTGCAGCACCTCTTTTCACCCTCTGTCTGAAACCAGAGCCCAGTCTGCTCTGATTGGTTAGCTGGCCGGCTCCGTTGAGATTGGTCACCTCCTGAGAGATGTCGGAGATGTCCCTCCCCTTTACATATCGCCTACATTGTGTTGCAGTACTAGCCAATAGAAGCATGAGTGTTACATAGTGATGTCACTATGTTCCAGGAGTCAGGTGGGGGGACGGTGTGGGAGAGATATTCCCACTGGAGGGACAAGAGACTATGGGTGTTTCTCAATGTCGAGTAAAGCTGCTCCAGAGCCACTATTTCAAGCATACTACGTCATCGAGTGGCGCCGAAGGATTGTTCCAATGTCCAGCATACTTGGAAATCTACCGAGCCCGGCGTACTTCGTAGCGAGAAATTTCTAGGCTGCACATGTGTAGACTCCGCGGTCTTAAAATTCCCACAATGCTTTGCGCACGGACCAATTTCCCCAAATCTGTGGCGGAAGATGTAAGGCGGGGCCTCTCATATGACGCACACCTGCACACTTGCTCGCCTGTTCCACTCTTTGTTTTCCGAATGCCAGGAAGTATTCTTGCCTCGCTTCTGAAGCAAGTGACTCGGAAGACATGTGCTACCAAGCAAGCGTACTCGACGTTGAGAAACATCCCAAGTGTGTGTGTGTGTGAAGCGAAGGGGGGAAAAACAGGAAGAAAGAACAGGCGAGGAACTTTTAATGGCCCCGCTGTTGTCTTTGTCAGCACACTGTGACAGCCGGAATCAATTATTAAGCAAGACCACAAGCTTTCGGAGCGGGAGAAGAAGAAGAGAGTGCAGGACGCAGGGCGGATGAGAGCATTGATGTAAAGATGGGATCAAGAGGAAGAAAGCACGAGGATGTATGGAAAGGAGTGAAGAGGCTAAATTAGGAGGCAGGGAGAAGTGCAAAACAGAAGCAGGCGAGAACAACACATTTTTCACAGCATTTCACCAAATAAACGGTAAATGAGAGGCGAGAGTGTCTTGTTTTATGTTTTTTGTCCTCCAGGTTATGCTGGGGTTGCGTCTCCGTGTCTTATATGCAAGCAAATGAGCAATGAAGGCCGCTGGTCATGTTGCTACAGATAGGATGGGTTGTTGTTGCAACACTCTACAGAAGAGGCTCAAACCCCTGAAAGTGTTTCCAGAAGTACAGGCTTTGAACTGTGATTAGAGAGGAGAGCAACATTTGGACATACAACCAAGTTTCAGACCTAATGAAGGGTACATGATTTGAAAAGATGATGGATTCATGAAACCCAAAATTTGCACCAATGCCAACGTCATTAATTTTGATGAATTCACTTGTGTTTTTACTCGATTGTATCCAATTAATGAACCCTTTTTAATGTACCTTCAATATCTCCTGTTCTGCACTTGTTTCTACCGTACTTATGTTTATTTTCTCCCTATAATTCACCTCAAAAACATCAAAAGTACCAAGTCGCCATACTAACTATTAGATAATGTTTAAACTGTTAATCTTGTACTCAATATTGCTAGATAATAAGTGTTAATTAAGAGTCTCTTGGCAAAGTAAATGCTACCTGTTCTGATGAGAAATAAACCATTATCCTTTTTTATGGGCTAAATTGACATTTAAAAAAAAAAAAATCAAACTAAAATCTCTTTGAGAATCTTTTTTTAAGCAGGATATGTTTCTACTCCTATTCACGAACATGTTCAGTATAACTCAAATATTACTATCGACCATTTCATGGATTCCTAAAGTAAACTAAATTAAACACACTTTCTGAAACAAACATAATAATCTTTGGTTTTCATATGTCACAGTCTGCTCCATCATTCACCAGTAGTTTTCCATTCACCTGTATCACCTGTTAACCACACCCACGTTTTTGCTCACTCTCTTTCTCTTCTGCACCCATTAGCTTTACTGCCAGTATTTAAACCCTCACCAGACACACACCCATTGCCAGATCGTACTTTGCCTTCATGCTAGTCTTTCACGCGTTTGTTACCAGATTTCCCACCCGGTTCCGACCCTGCCTGTCCCTGACCTGCCTGCTCTGCCTGTTCCCTGATCCTGCCTGTCCTTGGACTATCCTGCCTCGCCTGCTCCCTGACCCTCTGCCCGGCCCTGACTCACCTTCTGCCCGCTGTCCTCTGGTTCGTCGGCCTGCCCATCATCCGGCTGATACTGTTCTGCTGGTATTCCTCTGCTCTGGTAGTATTACCAATAAAGTACATTACCAATACTCCTTGGTTTCTCGAGTGCTGCATTTGGGTCCTTCATAAGATTGTGACAATATAGGCTTAACATGGAGCCTATACCAACAATCTAACTGATATGCCTACTTGATTAGAAATGTGTTTCCATGATAGGGCTTTCAATCTGATATCTGGATACAATCGCAAAGAGGACATTTCAGGACATAAAGACACACAATTGTATTTGTTCCTCTATTTTTCCTCCTGTGTTGGCCTTGGTTTCTAGGACTTTCAGGTATTTGGCATTCACGCTTTGTTCAATGCAGCATAAACCGCCTTGGTGTGGGAAACAAATGGGGTTTAGAGCAAAGCCGTTGCGACTGAAAAGGACTGTAGTGCTCAATTGTAATTTTAACAATTGCGTCCTATATATTATTAAACTGTGTATTGGTTACCTCATAGCCCTGACCGTGCTCATTACCATCACTCAGTTATTCATCCATGATTCCTTTTGCTGTAGACAGCTAAGAGGTTACTTCATATTCACTTCACAGATTAACAAACAAAGACTCATTTATTTGATTACTTAATTAACTGTTAATTTAGCATTCAATTAGGAAGAAAGGGCAAGTAATGAGAAAACAAATTCCTTCTTTTACACTGACGGCAAAGCGAAAGATAAAAAGGCCTCTCGAGATGATGAGTAGGGGGAGGTTGAAATGAAATAGAGTTGTTAAGAGTGAATTCAAAGGTCACCCCTGGAGGATTATGAGACATCTAAACAGGCATGTCCATAACATCGCCAAGGAAATTGGGAATAATTGCACACTTTGATCTGCTACCATTACAATGTGAATATTAGGAGCTGGGTCTTTAAGATAAACAGTCCAAATGTTCCAGTCAGGTGCCAATAGTGCCATTGCAGAGGAAGAGGGTGTGATGAGATGTTATTATTATATGAAAAAACTGTTTATCTTCAAATGGGAATACAACAAATTATGACTTTTAGCAATATACCATTTGCCTTTGGTGAGTAAGGGTTGTCTTATAAGTCCTTTCAGCGTCTTTATTCATTACTGGCTGCCTCCCTGCACCTTTTCCTGCTTAATACACCACAACGTACAAAATAAACCAACGACTTCACTCACAATATTGATTTGAAAATGATTACATTTATTTAAGAATTATTGTATTACATCGGCTAAGGCTAAGACTTTGTCGACTGGAACGTGACAGCAACGTAACTTAAATTGATGGCAGCACTGATCAAGGTTTTCTTTAACTGTCTGTTAACAATTTCTTTAAACATAATTTTATAAAGTATTCCTGTTAGTGGGTGTTTCTCAATCAAGAGTAAAGCTGCTCCAGAGCCACTATTTCAAGCATACTACGTCATCGAGTGCCGCCGAAGGACTGTTCCAATGTCCAGCATACTTGGAATTCTACCGAGGCCGGCATACTTCGTAGCGAGACATTTCGAGGCTGCACATGTGTAGACTCCGCGGTCTTAAAATCCCCACAATGCTTTGCGCACGGACCAATTTCCAAATCTTTGGCGGAAATCGCGCTCCATTTAAGGCGGGGCCTCGCATATGACGCACACCTGCACACCTGTTAGCCTGTTCCACAATTCTTCGCTTTCCGAGGCTAGGAAGGATTCTTGCCTCGCTTCTGAAGCAAGTGACTCGGAAGACATGTGCTACCAAGCAAGCGTCCTCGACATTGAGAAACAACCAGTGTTTACTTCCTGTCTTTCTTCTTCTGTTGAATTATCTCTCGTCCAGAGACTTTTAACCTCTTGCACCGTTCACATTTTTGTTATCTTTTCCTTTTCTTTACTAGGGACAGTGTAGCCATCATGAATCCAAAGTTTTGTGCACTCCACAAATATAAATTATTTGATGGTGTTTTCTGTTGAAAAAACAATGTTTTGGCCACTGCTGACGTTTAATTGACCAGACTTCTTTCTGTGGATTGATATGACTGACAGACCGTCCTCCTTAGCAACCATCTGCGATCCTTAGCAGCAGACTGCTAGCAAGAAATAGCAGATTTGACCAATTTATGAATCAATATTGAGTATTCAACTAAGCCATGTAAACAAAATGCTCAACAAAAAACGTAGATAGAAATGCCCTTAATATCCAAACCGTTTAAGATTGAGCAATAACTGTATAATTTCATAGTTACTCTTAATTCAGTGTGTTGTATTTTAGAAGTGTACCATAAAATAATATTTCAAAGCAATGGACATGCTACCTGGTTACTAATCTTAATAAAAACAAATACGAAATCGATCAATATTTAATTTTGGTCAATAAGCGATACCAAGTGCACTGCCTGAACAAACTTTATTCTTAATTAATGACAACTTTACCAAAATAATTCAAATTGTTATTATTCTATAGTTGTCCTATACAACAAACTATAGAATGACTCTCTACTATCGCACAAAAATAATGATCAGTATTATATAATAATCCAACTCACCGTACAGCTTTCATGAATATTTAAACATGACTGACAAGAAAATTCCCCCTGATCTTTCTTCATTCTCAATAACTGCTTCCCATCTAATTAAATCACTTCACTGTGAGTCATAATATTGTTGATGGATTCTAGTAATTAAAATTATGCGAATAGGGTTTGTATTCACCTTTCAGGGTCTAGTTTGTGATTATACCTTGAGAGCTGAACATGAACCCATCATAACAAGGTTTTATGCTCTTACAAGGTATTATTTATGACAAATCTGGAGCATCATTTGCTCAGAGAAATAGACTCTCATTGAATTGGTAATCCTCCATATGGCAATTGAAAACATTTGTGCTTTGTTTGTTTGTGTTTTCCAAATGGTTTTAGCTGCAATGTGCAACACTTTTGTTCAAGACTGAAATAAAAGCCATTATTACATGGAATAGTTGAATACTCAATTTTGATTGGTTAATTTGGGCATTCCAGAGATCTGCTATTTTACTCTAGCAGACCACTGCTTTTGATGATGGCTAAACCGTCTCCAGTTAAGAAGAGAAAAAGAGAGTAAGAGAAGTAAAGAGGATAAAAGACAGAGCTGGACTTCAGAGAAATAAGCAGAAGAAGACAGACAGACAGGAAGTGAATTCTAACAGGAACACGGTATGGGCTCTGGCAGTGTTTCGAGAATGGTTATTGGAAAAGAAAATGTGAACAGACTTGGACAGTAACAGTAAACCTCAATCAGTGCTCCCGTTCATTTTAAGGCACTTTGCTGTTGGTACGCAGCACCATTTTTTTTAGCAGAATGATAATTTCTTAATCAATAAAATCAATACTCTAATTCAAGTTGTTGGTTTATTTATTATGCAGCCATGTAATAGGCGGACTTCGCATCGCGATCTTGACTCTCTGACTGTCGGTGTTCTTTTTCCATTAATGACCGCCTTGCTGCACATTATCGCTTATTTAGCAGCACAAATTAATTGTACAGACAATCCTTAGTCCAAAAAAATATGAAAAGTTGTCTTTTGACTTTGGTTATCAACTGACTTTACCTCTGGCGCCATTAGCAAATCTTTCACATTCATGGTTTCCAGAGGATGAACCCTAATGACTTTAGTGATCCCATGACTCTTTCTTTGCATCCAACAATAGGTGTGTAGCTTTGGAAAAAATAACACAAATAGCTATTGGATAGTTTAATACAACATTTGGTGCACACATTCATGACCCCTTCAGAAGGACTTGTGACAACTTTGGTAATTCCTTATCTTTCATATAGTTTGTAAAAAAAATGACTGCTACGTACATGCTGATATCATTGCATTAAAACACTGCTGTGCCAAAAAGCAGTCTCATAATAAAGCAATTGGCTTGACTCAGTGGTTTAGCATTCCAGTTTTGGACAATTTATTTGAGCCTGAAATTCCTCAAGCCTTAACACGCCTGATATTTGGGACCATAACATGTAATTCAATACAATGCGCCAACGTTGTACAACAACAAATATGAAAGAAACAATTTTCCAATCATGTGATGACAAACTAATTTCCCCAGAAGTCCGAATAAATCTACAGACTGACAATTCTCTGGTCATTACTGAAGCTAACAATGAAAGTTGTCGTCATTGGTATTGATTTGGTATGTGTGTTTTCCCGTGATGGCATCCATCAGGTATTGACGAAGATGTGTGATGCATGGCTAATGGTCTTGCTAACACTTCCAGTCATTCCCTTCCATATACGACTCACACAAGAACAGGAGAACACACACATACATACATTGCTGTTTCCCTAATAGAATTGAACTGGTTATTCTTTGTTTGCTGGGTCGATGGGGGCAGTCAGGAGAGCAGAATGATGGGTAATGATCTCACTGGAGTGTGTTTTTGTAGAATTGCTACACAACAAACCGTCTTTTCTTTACAACCTAAATTAAACAAAGAGATGTGATCTAAAGCACTGGTAAACATTTCTACAAAGATTACTTTTGCAATGCTATGGTCAAACTCTGGACCCTTTTGGAAAGTTTCTCTTTCAAGCAGCAGGCGGAACTTCAGGGGTTTTTCATCTGTTGGATGTCCCGTTTGGGAGCGGAACTCTTCATGCCCGCACTTTTATTAAACCTGGAGGGGAACAGCTCTGCCTATTAGGAGTCAGATTGACCAGCACAGCAGCTGTTCTTCGCCCAATGGGTCGATATGTGCAGTCAAGAGAGCAGAATGGTCACATCAGCACAGCTTGCCCCGTTTTGTGTTGTAGGTTCACTTCACAACAAAGCTGAGAGATTTGAAAGTTAACAGTTATTTGTCTGGCAAAGATTCTGAAGGGCAATCATGATAGTCATTTGTGAAAAATAATGTTTGTATGGGCCCCCATGGTTCAGATCCTCTCCAAAAAATGAAATGGGCGTCATTGACTGGTGCTACACTGTTTCACAAAGGGTCATAAACATTACCCTAAAAAGAAAATCCTACTGAAATGGACACAAAAGCCAACACCGAAAATCTTACTTCTTTGGTGGAGGAAATCATGATAATGGCTCTTTTGCCCTATTCATTTTAATATGGTTCCTTCTAAAAACAATGCACATGAAATATGTTTGCCCTGTGGGTGTACTGCTTGTTGAGTGTTCTAAAATGTAAAATGTTTCCTTGCTAAGACACGCAACACCAACATCACTCTGCATTGATTTTCTCAGTGTTTAAACTCTTCTGGTCTGATTACACACTGTTTTCTGATGCTTGTTTTTACTCATACCTCCTGCTGATCTGGAGCCTCCCAAGGCAAAACAGATACACACAAAGTTAGAAAATTCACAGCAGAGGGTGCACTAAGAGCCCACCCACTAGTTTACTCACTTAAACACTCCTGTTGATTTGACAAATTCATTTCAAATTTGATCTGTAAGAATGGTCTTAATTTGTACGTATGTGAATGTATTTTATCCACCTTGTTTTCAAATGTAATTCTGGATGTGGCTCACATGTTTTACACTTATCAGCTTGGAAAAACAAAGCTTAAGTAACACCATGAAGCCAATATACTGCAGTGCTGAAATAATTATTTGAATATGCCAAAGGCAACCACCTGTACCTCTGTATCTCAACCAGACAGGCACATCCACAGGCACATTTGCTGTGAGTGTGTTTAATCCGTGCCTTAAAACCCTTCAAAACTGTTTGCCGTCAATGCAAATCATTTAGTTTACCATCGTTGCTCTGGCTTGGCTTGGTGGTCCCAGCTATAAAACAGGAAGTGAAGCGTACGATAATCAGCAGCAAATAAAGAATGTTTTTCAGGGACACAAAACAAACACAATCTCCATTTGAAGCTGGAGAAAATGCCAAATGCCAAGCTGTGCCGTGTCTCAGTATGCACACAAACACACTGTAGCTCTTAAATGCTTGTTGACTCTTACATAAACACCACACTTTGACTTTCATATGAGTATTTTACATTCAAGTTTTTGAATTTAATATGAAGCATGGGACCGGGTTGTGCTAGTGTCCTGGCACGAGGCACTCAGGCACACACACATTTGGTTGGAAAATAGAAACACAAATTAGGTTAAAATAGCAAAATCAGCAATATTCAAATAAGAAAAGTTCAGGTTGAGACAAACACACGTGAACACCACTCAAGCAGAATGTCCTTTGGAGTCACCAGTCATGGCAAGTCCTTATCGCAAGTCATGTGAACTGACATGGAACACAAAGTCAGGCTTAATGCCGCCCTCCTAACTTTTTCGGTCTGTGTTTTGTTCAAGTTATTTACTTGTTCATGAGGCAGTAATCTTCCATGATCTCTGCAGGCTTCCCTTATTCATACATGTGTAATGAAATGGTTTGTTATTTATGCTGTGGACCCGAATCGGACACAAAGCCAAGGAAAGGACACTGGCACAGAGCTGAAAACCCAGCAATTATTCTCATTATGCTTCGGCTGATCTAGGTCGTTCCCACATTGCCTTATATTGTGTCTGTACTTCTATTTAGAGCATAAGTGCTATTACATTGCTTAGCATCGGCAGCTTTATTAACACTTACTTGACAAAGAAGCTGGTTTGAAGCTTTTAAATGAACTGCTATAAGTTAACAATACTTTGAAAAAGTAAATACCGTTTTTTTTTGTACCAATAACTTATTGCTTTATCCAAATAACGCATATTAGGGAATGTACATCAAAGAGTGGAATTTTGTTTTGTTTAAATTAGACAAATGTATAAACCGGGGGAAACAGGAACTTTATATCTAGAAGCCGATTGACAACTCTACAATCATCCGGACAGAGGTAAAATAGCTAATGTTATGCTAACTGAATTCAATCTAAAATGTTGGCTTATCGTGCATAATTAAACTACCAGTATATTTTTGTATACACCAACATTTTACATCTTGCACCCTGTAGTTATGTTTAGTTGGTCATGGTGTCTAATACAGCCAACCGAACAACCAACCCAGTCTCACGGCATTTCGTGTTATAGTCACGAAATGTAATCTATTGATTCGTGTTCACCAACACGATTTCCCCCTTTTTTTCGTGTCACACAGAATGATTTTAAAAGCAATGTATTTCTATTGGTAGTATGTTTCGTGCCTGCACCACGTCTTTTTGTCCGGTCAGGTCTTGGAAGACCGGAAGCTGTGTGGTTCATAAAAACATTTTTTTACTCAATATCAAGCCACGATTATTGTTTTTATTTTAAATTGTATAATGTCAGACTTTTTTTGCCGTCCGTGAGGAAAAGAAATGGGGCTCAGAATACTGAAATATGTATTTTTTAAATCTTTTTTTTCCTTCTAATTTGTTATTCTTTTCTAAATAACACTCTATTATTTACTCAACAATAACACACAATTATCCTTGTTATTATTTGTTTGTTTAATTATATAATGTCGGGCTTTTTTGCCGTCCATCAAGAACTGAATTTCAAAATAAAGTCATTAATAATATTATGTATGCAATTATTTTGTCTATTAACTAGAGCGCCGGGTCATGTTATGACTGTATTTTCTATGTTGCTGTGGGGTTTTTCCATCGGTTTGGGGTTTAAAATATCAAAACGGTAATAAGTAATAAGCCAATAAGTGATAAGCCTTATCAGCCATAACTATCAACAGAATTGCGTTGCCAGGCAACAGCTTGGGGTGAAAACAAATAGTTTTTTCTGAGTTTAGGATGGCCGAAGACACTACACTACCCATAATCCTCAGCTATCGTTTGGGACTACACCAGTCCCTTTGCTTGACAAACCCCATGATTAGTCTTCAAGCTCTGGGATTGGATGTTGGAGTGGCAGTGCGCCAGGTTTACGCCGAGCGTCAAACAGCACTTTGAAATGGAATGAAGCCACGGCAGACTATCCAAAATAGGATTTGAATGATGGGTCACAGGTTCCTCAACAGTGCATTACAAGACATCTATCAATATGTGTGTGTACGTCCACCATTAAACTGTCATATTCTGCACATTTCTTATACTATCTACATACATTTTATAAGAGTATAATTAATATGTATAATATCAGTTAAAATAAGTGCTTCAACATAGTTAACATTGCAGGAAAGCAATATATTAGACGTTAAGTACTTTTATTTCCAAAATCACACGATAAATACATGTTTGAAGCTTGTAAAGGGAAGATGACAGCTCTCACTCGCCACTCTGCTGTTCCGCAGCGCTGCTTCCCCTCCCTCCCGCTGAAATTATGAATGTAAGGCGTATAGTAATCATAGGTAACACGGCAGGGTCCGTGAGAGTTTGTTTTCATTTGATTTCAAATAAACAAAGTCTTGGCTTTCAGAATATTAAACTTGTTTCGGCAAATGGAGATGATAAATACAACTTTGAAGCTTGTAACGGCATAATTACAAGCGAAGAACGGAGTAACTTGACGTCACAGCAGGCATAACAACAGCCGGTGTTTCTCGTGAGTGTTTTCCCCGGGAAACAAACACAATACACACAAACGCAAAAATACACAAACACACACACACGTACACACACACACACTCGCAAGCTTCCCCCAGACCAGTAATCCAAACGAAAATATTTTCCCTCTGTACTACTCTGATCATTTATTAGCCGCTAATAATCAATCAGATCGATGGATTCCAGAGAAGAGAAAACTTTGAAGGCCTTTTTCTCAAAATGATGACTCGGTGACAGTCATTATATAATGTGACATATTTTGCTTAATATTTGGAGTACAAAAACAATCCTGATATCATTAGAAAGCTAGGAATCTCCTCTTTCCAACAGTGTATACAACTCAAAATGTGTCTTCGGGTCAATGCGACTGATTTCGATAGAGCAAGTCACATATTATTAATGACTTTATTTTGAAATTCAGTTCCTGACGAACGGCAAAAAAGCCCGATATTATATAATTAAACAAATAAAAACAAGGATAATTGTGTGTTATTGTTGAGTAAATAACAGTATGTTATTTAGAAAAGAATAACAAATTAGAAGGAAAAAAAGATTTAAAAAATACATATTTCAGTATTCTGAGCCCCATTTCTTTTCCTCGCGGACGGCAAAAAAAGTCAGACATTATACAATTAAAAATAAAAACAATAATTGTGGCTTGATATTGAGTAAGAACATGTTTTTATGAACCA